>NW_026907993.1:0-297521 GCF_033978785.1 Entelurus aequoreus
GGAATTATGATGGAATACATTTTTATTGCTTTTTTCGCATTATCTCAGGATTCTAAGAACATTATTATCATACTGAGTAAAAAACGACTTTTTGTGTTTGCAAGCCTTAAAAAAGCATATGTTTCGAGCAAAACTCACAAGAATGCATCATTATTAGCAATTTTTCATGTGTAGTTTAGGAGTCATGTTTAAATAACTTACATATTGAGCGTGGCAGTTAAACTGTTATATTGAGAAAAAAGAATAATATGTGTCTTTGCAAACCTTACAAATAAAAATGTTTCTAGTAAAACTCACAAAGATACATTTCTTAATTAATTTTTAGACATTTTGCATGTTTGGTTTAGGAGTTATGAAGAAATACATTTTTATTGCTTTTTTCGCATTATCTCAGGATTCTAAGAACATTATTGTCATATTGAGTGAAAAACTACTTTCTGTTTTTGCTAGCCTTAAAAAAGCATATTTTTAGAGTAAAACTCCCAATGATGAATTATTTCAGGCATTATTAGCTATTTTTTATGTGTGGTTTACTAGTTATGTTTAATAACTGTCATATTGAGTGTGACTGTATACTGTCATAGTGAGTAAAACCTAATTTTTGTATATGAAAACCTTAAGAAAACAACTGATTGTAGTAAAACTCACATGGATTCAATATTACAGGCATTTTTAGACATTTTGCATATTTGGTTTAGGAATTATGATGGAATACTTTTTTTATTGCTTTTTTCGCATTATCTCAGGATTCTAAGAACATAATTGTCATATTGAGTAAAAAACTACTTTTTGTTTTTGCAAACCTTACACAATATATTTTTTCCAGTAAAACTCACAAAGATATATTTCTCCAGGCAATATTAGCCATTTTGCATTTGTGGTTTAGGAGTTATGTTTGAAAAAACTGTCATATTGTTTGTGGCAGTTATACTGTCATTATGAGTAAAACATAATTTTTGTATTTGTAAACCTTACCAAAATACCTGATTCTGGTAAAACTCACATATATTTATTATTACAGGCATTTTTACACATAATGCATGTTTGGTTTTGGAGTTATTTTTATATAAATTTCATATTTAGTATGACAGCTATACTGTCATATTGAGTAAAGAAAACTAACTTGTGTCTTTGCAAACCTTACAAAAGATTATTTTTCTAGTAAAACTAACAAAGATACATATCTCCAGGTAGTATTAGCCATTTTGCAATCTGTTGTTTAGGAGTTATGTTTGAATAGGTTTTTATTGCTTTTTTTGCATTATCCCAGGATTCTAAGAACATTACAGTCATATGGAGTAAAAAAATACTTTTTGTGTTTGCGGGCTTTAAAAAAAGCATATGTTTAGGGTAAAACTCCCAATGATGCATTATTTCAGGCATTTTTAGCCATTTTGCATGGGTGGTTTACTAGTTATGTTTAATAACTGTCATAGTGAGTAAAACCTAATTTTTGGATTTGTAAACCTTACAAAAGATTATCTGATTCTAGTAAAACTCAAATGGATTCAATATTACAGGCATTTTTAGACATGTTGCATGTTTGGTTTAGGAATTATGATGGAATACATTTTTATTGCTTTTTTCGCATTATCTCAGGATTCTAAGAACATTATTATCATATTGAGTAAAAAACTACTTTTTGTGTTTGCAAGCCTTAAAAAAGCATATGTTTCGATCAAAACTCACAAGAATGCATCATTTGAGGCAATATTAGCAATTTTTCATGTGTAGTTTAGGAGTCATGTTTAAAAATAACTTACATATTGAGCGTGGCAGTTAATCTGTCATATTGAGTAAAAAAATTAATTTGTGTCTTTGAAAATCTTACGAAAGAAAATGTTTCTAGTAAAACTCACAAAGATACATTTCTTAATTCATTTTTAGACATTTTGCATGTTTGGTTTAGGAATTATGATGAAATACATTTTTATTGCTTTTTTCGCATTATCTCAGGATTCTAAGAACATTATTGTCATATTGAGTAAAAAACTACTTTTTGTGTTTGCAAGCCTAAAAAAAGCATATGTTTCGAGCAAAACTCACAGGAATGCATTATTTAAAGCATTATTAGCCATTTTTCATCGGTAGTTTAGGAGTTATGTTTAAATAACTTACATATTGAGCGTGGCAGTTATACTGTCATATTGAGTGAAAAAAAAATAACTTGTGTTTGCAAACCTTACAAAATAAATGTTTCTAGTAAAACTCACAAAGATACATTCATTATTAGACATTTTTCATGTGTGGTTTCATATTGAGTGTGGCAGTTATACTGTCATTATGGGTAAAACCTAATTTTTGTATTTGCAAACCTTACAAAAACAACTGATTCTATTGAAACGTAACATTGATTCAATATTATAGGCATTTTTAGACATTTTGCATGTTTGGTTTAGGAGTTGTGTTTGAATCATTTTTTATTGCTTTTTTGGCATTATCTCACACTGTAAGAAATTTCACCATTTAATTACAGTAACCTACTGGCAGCTAATGGTTCCAGTATAAAACTGTTTTTAAAAACTGCTATGCGAATGTATTCATACTGCATAGCAGTTTTTAAAAACAGTTTTATACTGGAACCAGTAGGTTACTGTAATTAAATGGTGAAATTATGTTGTTAGGGAGTTTTTGACGTGGCGACTTGAATTGTAATGGAGCTGTCCAGTTCTTGTCTGTGTCCTTTTGTAATCCTTCTTCCATTATTTTCAAGAAGGCTTTGTCCTGAATGGAGGGTGCGATGTAATTGTCATGTCTGGTTTGTTTGAACACATTACATCCTAAATGATCAGGTTCACAAGCGCTATCCACAAGTTGGGTGCTGAAGCTGAATGGAATTTGTATCTCACAATGTCTCGCTATTACATTAAATACATTGGGGCATGTCTCAAACATTGTAGGACGCCCCTTCTCAGTTGTATTTGTGAACAGCATTTTCACAGCGAGAGTTTTGTGGACATCACCTAAACACACGTTTCCTACTATGACCCACCCGAGGTCCAATTTTTGTGTATAAAGTGCGTTGTTAGGGCCACTTATCTGTTTATGGACTTTGTGAACTCTAATAACATCCCGTCCGAGAAGCATGTGTATTAGAGTCCAGGTCAGGGATAAGGTGAGCTACTGACTTTAGGTGACTGTGTTGCATAGATGCACTGGGTGTGGGAATTGCATCTCTATCGTTTGGGATATTTATACATTCAATGAGGCTAGGCAATGGGATGTGGACTGAACCATCCAAGGCCGCCACTACATATCCTGTAGCTCTCCTGCCCATTGCTTTTTTAGTACCAGCACATGTCCTTAGTGAGTAAGGGGAACTAGGGCCACGGTCATTGAACAATTGAAAAAACTCAGGACATACATTGTTCATCATGGATGGCATAGAGCCTTACTGCTTGTTCAGGATGGCCTGCTGGGTACACTTTAACAAGACTAATTTTAGAGCAGGATCTGCCTGCTTCGCTCACGCCACAAACCTGTGTGCACTTGGACGTGATCTCCTCCGACTTAGCGGAGTCCCTCTCCATACTCTGCTGCAGGTTCAGTTTCTTTAAACCAGGGTGCTGGTCCTGGGTGAAGAGCAGTGCAGTGTTTATCATCAAGACACTCAGAAAACTGTATCTTGACCATACAGTTTTTTGCATTGTGTGTAGATGAAGAACAGCATTTGAAGCAAATGTGGTTCTCTTTTAAGAATGCTTTTCGATCATCGAGTGTTTTCATTCGAAATAATCTGCACTTCGAGAGGGGCTGAGGTTTCATGTGAATTGGGCAAAGCTTGTCGCTGTTAACAGCTTTGTTTGCCGTTTTTTTGTGTATCTAAATTGTAACGGGAGACAACATCAGTTTTGTGCACTGAAATGTATTTTTGTTTATATGCTCTCAAAGGCAGTTTGTCGAGTTTGGGTATGTCAGGGAACGATGTAAAGTTAAAGCTTGGGTCATTTCTTGAGTTAGCTTCTCGCGTTACAAAGTCTACAAAAACATTGAATGGTGGGAAGGGGACACGTTGTGTGCATTTGTATTTAGCTCCTACTGTTAAAGTTAAAACGAGGACTCAGATTTCCCTCGCCCGGACGCGGGTCACCGGGGCCCCCCTCCGGAGCCAGGCCCGGAGTTGGGGCACGATGGCGAGCGCCTGGTGGCCGGGCCTGTCCCCATGGGGCCCGGCCGGGCACAGCCCGAAGAGGCTACGTGGGTCCCCCCTCCAATGGGCTCACCACTCATGGGAGGGGCCATAGAGGTCGGGTGCATTGTGAGCTGGGCGGCAGCCGAAGGCAGGGCACTTGGCGGTCCGATCCTCGGCTACATAAGCTAGCTCTTGGGACGTGGAACGTCACCTCGCTGGGGGGGAAGGAGCCTGAGCTTGTGCGCCAGGTAGAGAAGTTCCGGCTGGATATAGTCGGACTCACCTCGACGCACAGCAAGGGCTCTGGAACCAGTTCTCTCGAGAGGGGCTGGACTCTCTTCCACACTGGCGTTGCACGCAGTGAGAGGCGACGAGCTGGGGTAGCAATTCTTGTTTCCCCCCGACTCAAAGCCTGCACGTTGGAGTTTAACCCGGTGGACATGAGGGTAGCCTCCCTCCGCCTTCGGGTGGGGGGTGGGGTCCTGACTGTTGTTTGTGCTTACGCACCGAACAGCAGTTCAGAGTACCCACCCTTTTTGGATACACTCGAGGGAGTACTGGAAAGTGCTCCCCCGGGTGATTCCCTTGTCCAACTGGGTGACTTCAACGCTCATGTTGGCAACGACAGTGAAACCTGGAGAGGCGTGATTGGGAAGAATGGCCGCCCGGATCTGAACCCGAGTGGTGTTTTGTTATTGGACTTTTGTGCTCGTCACAGATTGTCCATAACAAACACCATGTTCAAGCATAAGGGTGTCCATATGTGCACTTGGCACCAGGACACCCTAGGCCGCAGTTCCATGATCGACTTTGTGGTTGTGTCATCGGATTTGCGGCCTCATGTTTTGGGCACTCGGGTGAAGAGAGGGGCGGAGCTTTCTACCGATCACCACCTGGTGGTGAGTTGGCTACGATGGTGGGGGAGGATGCCGGACAGACCTGGCAGGCCCAAACGCATTGTGAGGGTCTGCTGGGAACGTCTGGCAGAGTCTCCTGTCAGAGAGAGTTTCAATTCCCACCTCCGGAAGAACTTTGAACATGTCACGAGGGAGGTGCTGGACATTGAGTCCGAGTGGACCATGTTCCGCACCTCTATTGTCGAGGCGGCTGATTGGAGCTGTGGCCGTTTTCCATGGAAAACGACTTCCGGACGGCTTCGAAGCGATTCTGGACCACCATCCGCCGCCTCAGGAAGGGGAAGCAGTGCACTATCAACACTGTGTATGGTGCGGATGGTGTTCTGCTGACCTCGAATGCAGATGTTGTGGATCGGTGGAGGGAATACTTCGAAGACCTCCTCAATCCCACCGACACGTCTTCCTATGAGGAAACAGTGCCTTGGGAATCTGTGGTGGGCTCTCCTATTTCTGGGGCTGAGGTTGCTGAGGTAGTTAAAAAGCTCCTCGGTGGCAAGACCCCGGGGGTGGATGAGATCCGCCCAGAGTTCCTTAAGGCTCTGGATGCTGTGGGGCTGTCTTGGTTGACAAGACTCTGCAGCATCGCGTGGACATCGGGGGCGGTACCTCTGGATTGGCAGACCGGGGTGGTGGTTCCTCTCTTTAAGAAGGGGAACCGGAGGGTGTGTTCCAACTATCGTGGGATCACACTCCTCAGCCTTCCCGGTAAGGTCTATTCGGGTGTACTGGAGAGGAGGCTACGCCGGATAGTCGAACCTCGGATTCAGGAGGAACAGTGTGGTTTTCGTCCTGGTCGTGGAACTGTGGACCAGCTCTATACTCTCGGCAGGGTCCTTGAGGGTGCATGGGAGTTTGCCCAACCAGTCTACATGTGCTTTGTGGACTTGGAGAACGCATTCGACCGTGTCCCTCGGGAGGTCCTGTGGGGAGTGCTCAGAGAGTATGGGGTATCGGACTGTCTGATTGTGGCTGTCCGCTCCCTGTACGATCAGTGCCAGAGCTTGGTCCGCATCGCCGGCAGTAAGTCGGACACGTTTCCAGTGAGGGTTGGACTCCGCCAAGGCTGCCCTTTGTCACCGATTCTGTTCATAACTTTTATGGACAGAATTTCTAGGCGCAGTCAGGGCGTTGAGGGGATCTGGTTTGGTGGCTGCAGGATTAGGTCTCTGCTTTTTGCAGATGATGTGGTCCTGATGGCTTCATCTGGCCAGGATCTTCAGCTCTCACTGGATCGGTTCGCAGCCGAGTGTGAAGCGACTGGGATGAGAATCAGCACCTCCAAGTCCGAGTCCATGGTTCTCGCCCGGAAAAGGGTGGAGTGCCATCTCCGGGTTGGGGAGGAGACCCTGCCCCAAGTGGAGGAGTTCATGTACCTAGGAGTCTTGTTCACGAGTGGGGGAAAAGTGGACCGTGAGATCGACAGGCGGATCGGTGCGGCGTCTTCAGTAATGCGGACGCTGTATCGGTCCGTTGTGGTGAAGAAGGAGCTGAGCCGGAAGGCAAAGCTCTCAATTTACCGGTCGATCTACGTTCCCATCCTCACCTATGGTCATGAACTTTGGGTCATGACCGAAAGGACAAGATCACGGGTACAGGCGGCCGAAATGAGTTTCCTCCGACGGGTGGCGTGGCTCTCCCTTAGAGACAGGGTGAGAAGCTCTGCCATCCGGGGGGAGCTCAAAGTAAAGCCACTGCTCCTCCACATCGAGAGGAGCCAGATGAGGTGGTTCGGGCATCTGGTCAGGATGCCACCCGAACGCCTCCCTCGGGAGGTGTTTAGGGCACGTCCAACCGGTAGGAGACCACGGGGAAGACCCAGGACACGTTGGGAAGACTATGTCTCCCGGCTGGCCTGGGAACGCCTCGGGATCCCCCGGGAGGAGCTGGACGAAGTGGCTGGCGAGAGGGAAGTCTGGGTTTCCCTGCTTAGGCTGCTGCCCCCGCGACCCGACCTCGGATAAGCGGAGGAAGATGGATGGATGGATGGATGGATGTTAAAGTTAAAGTTAAAGTACCAATGATTGTCACACACGCACTAGGTGTGGTGAAATTTGTCCTCTGCATTTGACCCATCCCCTTGTTCACCTCCTGGGAGGTGAGGGAAGCAGTGGGCAGCAGCGGTGCCGCGCCCGGGAATCATTTTTGGTGATTTAACCCCCAATTCCAACCTTTGATGCTGAGTGCCAAGCAGGGAGGTAAAGGGTCCCATTTTTATAGTCTTTGGTATGACTCGGCCGGGGTTTGAACTCACAACATACCGATCTAAGGGCGGACACTCTAACCACTAGGCCACTGAGTAGGTGGTCCACCTTTCTTGCAAATCGAAGGGAAGTTTCTGCACAATTGGATTTAATCCTCTTGCGGTATCCAAAAACGCAAGACCAGGAAGGTCTCCTTCAGCTTTAGCACTCTGCATTTCCATGAGCAGTTCACTAAACTTCCTTAGTTTGTGTAGTCTTTGGATGTGATTTGGGGGAACATATCAATTCTTTTGAAGAGTGTATCCTCAATCACTTCAGCTGAGCCATAACATTGCTCAAGCCTGTCCCACATCATATTGAGACCTTTGGTTGGGTTGTTAATGTGTATGGCTGTAATTTGTTCTACGTGTTCAGAGAATTCTTTGCCAAGCCACTTTAACATCAAGTCCATCTCCTCACTTGTTGTTAAATCTAATCCATTTATTGCATTTTTAAAGGAGCGTTTCCAAGCTCTGAAATTTTGAGGCTTGTCGTTAAATTGCAGTAGTCCTGTTGCTACTATTTCCCGGCGAGCAAAGTATCTAATGAAGTCACTCACATTAGAGATTTAGGCTCTTGGCATGAAGGCCGGACTTTGATTGATTGATTGATTGAGACTTTTATTAGTAAGTTGCAAAGTGAAGTACATATTCCGTACAATTGACCACTAAATGGTAACAACCAAATAAGTTTTTCAACTTGTTTAAGTAGGGTCCACTTAAATTGATTCATGATACAGATATACACTACCAGATATATACTATTATCATAATACAGTCATCACACAAGATAATCACATTGAATTATTTACATTATTTACAATCCGGGGTGTGGAGGGGGAGGGGGGTGTTAGGTTTGGTTGTTATCATCAGTCATCAACAATTGAGAACAGAGAAATGGATATTGGTACAGTGTAGGTCTGACTTGGTAGGATATGTACAGCAAGTAGTGGACATAGAGAGAGAGAGAGAGAGAGAGAGAGAGAGAGAGAGAGAGAGCAGAGAGAGAAAGAGAGAGAGAGAGAGAGAGAGAGAGAGAGAGAGAGAGAGAGAGAGAGAGAGAGAGAGAGAGAGAGAGAGAGAGAGAGAGAGAGAGAGAGATCAGAAGGCATAAGAAAAAGTATCTGCATTTGATTGTTTACATTTGATTATTAACAATCCGGGGAGGGTGTTAGTTTAGGGTTGTAGCTGCCTGGAGGTGTACTTTTAGTGCGGTTTTGAAGGAGGATAGAGATGCCCTTTCTTATACCCGTTGGGAGCGCATTCCACATTGATGTGACATAGAAAGAGAATGAGTTAAGACCTTTGTTAGATCGGAATCTGGGTTTAACGTGGTTAGTGGAGCTCCCCCTGGTGTTGTGGTTATGGCGGTCATTTACTTTAAGGAAGTAGTTTGACATGTACTTCGGTATCAGGGAGGTGTATTTTTTTTGTAATTTTATAGACTAGGCTCAGTGCAAGTTGTTTTACTCTGTCCTCCACCCTGAGCCAGCCCACTTTGGAGAAGTGGGTAGTGATGTGGGATCTGGGGTGGAGGTCTAGAAGTAATTTGACTGGCTTGTTCTGGGATGTTTGGAGTTTAGATTTGAGGGTTTTGGAGGTGCTAGGGTACCAGGAGGTGCATGCGTAATCCAAAAAGGGTTGACGAGAGTTCCCGCCAGAATCCTCATGGTACTTTTGTTGACCAGAGAGGAGATTCTATAGAGAAATCTCGTTCGTTGGTTGACCTTTTTGATTACCTTGGTTGCCATTTTATCGCAGGAAAGATTAGCCTCTAGAATGGAACCTAGGTAAGTGACCTCATCCTTCCTGGTGATAACAATGACACCCACTTTTATAGTGAAGTCATTGACTTTCTTAAGGTTGATGTGGGACCCAAACAGGATGGATTCCGTTTTACCCAAGTGTATGGATAGCTTGTTTTCAGCGAGCAAGGTGCAAGTTCTACAGAGTTCAGCACTGAGGACTTTCTCCACCTGTGACTTGTCCCTGTCTGATACCAGCAAGGCCGAGTCATCCGCAAACAAGTACAATTCACAGTCGCATGCCGATGACAAGTCATTTAAGTATATTAGGAACAGTAAAGGCCCCAATATACTGCCTTGAAGGACTACACAGCTCACTGAGAGGGGGGGAGGGGGGGGGGGGCAAGGTGCCGTTCACCTCTGACACCTGTTCTATCCCCTCAAGTAAGATTGCATCCAGCTCGATGAGGTTTTGTTAAATCCGATTGCTCTGAGCTTATCCAACAGTATAGCGTGGTGAACGGTGTCAGATGCCTTCTGAAGGTGCAGAATGACCATGCCGCAGTATTTGCGTCCACCTCATGTTTGATTTGGTCGGTCAGATAGAGAAGGCATTTGTCAGTGGAGTGGTTAGTTCTGAAGCCGGATTGGAATTTGTATATGAGTTTATTAGTGGCAAGGCAACTATCGACCTGTTCATAAACTATTTTTTCCATTACTTTCGAAATGGAACTGTGAATAGAAACAGGTCGGTAGTTGCCAGATTCCAATGTGTTTCCTTTTTCGAAGAGGGGAGTTACTCTTGCTATCTTAAAATCTTTTTGTACTTGGCCGTGTGAAATTGAGAGGTTTATTATGTGCGTGATGATTGGGGCAATGATGGAGGAAGAGTCCCTGAGGAATCTGAAGGGATAATTATCAAGGCCGGTGGCCTTGTTTGGGTGGAGCGCGCTCAATTTCTTAAGCACCTCATCAGCTGTGACAATTTCTAATTTGAAATCATTGTTGGATACTTCTAGCTTTCTGTAGAAGGCTTTAATGTGTTCTACACCAAAGCGACCAGAGTGGTGGGACAGCTTGTTGACAATATTGTGCTTTTTCCTTCCAGACCCTAGTGGATTTGCCACTTCAAATGAATCTTGATAAAGAATTATGCCTAAGGAGGAGGTCCTGTCTATGGGCAGCATGTTCTTTTTAATATTTGTGCCATCCCACAAATCCTGAATAACATTATCAGGTTGGATTCCAGTTTTTACTTGCTGTATTTGCTCCCTCACAGACTTTAAGGATAACAGTGACTCAATGGTGTTTTTCACTGGCACATATTGTAGAAAACTTTCTTTGCCTGATTCATTCTGACCAAGACAAATTGGGAGTGGCTCCACATATTTAAAGTTACAAGTGACTCTGATTGCACGGGAATTACCTTGTTATCAAAAACACACCAGTAGGATGGATTTAGCTGCGGCGGCCAGGTGGCAGCAGGTTATCGCTCGTCCATCTATCGGTACTTGGGCTTCTATGCCCCCTGGTAGGGTCTCCCAGACAAACAGGTCCTAGGTGAGGGATCAGAAAAAAAGCAGCTCAAAGACCTTTATGAGAAGTACAAATCAAGGACCTAGATTTTTCCTCGCCCGGACGCGGGTCACCGGGGCTCCCCTCTGGAGCCAGGCCCAGAGGTGGGGCACGATGGCAAGCGCCTGGTGGCCGGGCCTGTCCCCATGGGACTCAGGCTCAGCTCAAAGAGGCAATGTGGGTCCCCCCTCCAATGGGCTCACCACTCATTGGCTGGGTCATAGAGGTCGGGTGCAGTGTGAGCTGGGCAGCAGCCGAAGGCAGGGCACTTGGCGGTCCAATCATCGGCGACATAAGCTAGCTCTTGAGACGTGGAATGTCACCTCGCTGGGAGGGAAGGAGAAGTTCCGGCTAGATATAGTTGGACTCACTTCTACGCACAGCAAGGGCTCTGGAACCTGTTCTCTCTGGGGCCGGACTCTCTTCCACTCTGGCATTGCAAGCAATGAGAGGCGACAGGCTGGGGTGGCAATTCTTGTTGCCCCCACGGCTCAAAGCCTGCATGTTGGACTTTAACACAGTAGATGAGATGGTAGCTTCCCTCCGCCTTCGGGTTGGGGGACGGGTCCTGACTGTTTTTTGTGTTTACGCACCAAACAGCAGCTCAGAGTACCCACTTCTTTGAGGGAGTACTGGAGAGTGCTCCCTCGGGTGATTCCCTTGTTCTGCTGGGGGGCTTCAACGCTCATGTTGGCAACGACAGTGAAACCTGGAGAGGCGTGATTGGGAAAAATGACCACCCGGATGTGAACCCAAGTGGTGCTTTGTTATTGGACTTTTGTACTCGTCACGGATTGTCCATAACAAACATAATGTTCAAACATAAGGGTGTCCATTTGTGCACTTGGCACCAGGACACCCTCGGCCGCAGTTCCATGATTGACTTTGTAGTTGTGTCATCGGATTTGCGGCCTCATGTTTTGGACACTCGGGTGACGAGAGGGGCAGAGCTTTCTACCGATCACCACCTGGTGGTGAGCTGGCTCCGATGGTGGGGGATGATGCCGGACAGACCTGGCAGGCCCAAATGCATTGTGAGGGTCTGCTGGGAACGCCTAGCAGAGTCTCCTGTCAGAGAGAGTTTCAATTCCCACCTCCGGAAGAACTTTGAACATGTCACGAGGGAGGTGCTGGGCCATTTTCCGTGCCCCTCTTGGCGAGGCGGCTGATTGGAGCTGTGGCCTCATGGTGTTTTGTGCATGTCGTGGCGGTAATCCTAGAACCCGCTGGTGGATACCAGCAGTGAGGGAAGCCATCAAACACTGAAGAAAGAGCCTATCTGCCATGGGGAGGGGGGCGGGGGGGGGGGGGGGGGGTGCTGCTGACCTTTACTGCGGCTATTACGGATCGGTGGAGGGAATACTTCGAAGACCTCCTCAATCCCACCAACATGTCTTCCTATGTTTAAGCAGTGCCTGGGGAATCTGTGGTGGGTTCTCCTATTTCTGGGGCTGAAGTTGCTGAGGTAGTTAAAAAGCTCCTCTGGATGAGATCCTTAAGGCTCTGGATGCTGTGGGGCTGTCTTGGTTGACAAGACTCTGCAACATCGCATGGACATTGGGGGCGGTACCTCTGGTTTGGGAGACCGGGGTGGTGGTTCCTCTCTTTAAGAAGGGGAACCGGAGCGTGTGTTCCAACTATCGTGGATCACACTCCTCAGCCTTCCCGGTAAGGTCTATTCATGTGTACTGGAGAGGAGGCTACGCCGGATAGTCGAACCTCGGATCCTCCAGTTCCACGACCAGGACGAAAACCACACTGTTCGTCCTGGTCGTGGAACTTCAGACCAGCTCTATATTCTCGGCAGGGTCCTTGAGTGTGCATGGGAGTTTGCCTAACCAGTCTACATGGGCTTTGTGGACTTGGAGAAGGCATTCGACCGTATCCCGGGAAGTCCTGTGGGGAGTGCTCAGAGAGTATGGGGTATCGGACTGTCTGATTGTGGCGGGTCGCTCCCTGTATGATCAGTGTCAGAGCTTTGTCCACATTGCCGGCAGTAAGTCGGACCCCTTTCCAGTGAGGCTGCCCTTTGTCACCGATTCTGTTCAAAACTTTTATGGACAGAATTTCTAGGTGCAGTCATGGTGTTGAGGGGATCCGGTTTGGTGGCTGCAGGATTAGGTCTCTGCTTTTTGCAGATAATGTGGTCCTGATGGCTTCAACTGGCCAGGATCTTCAGCTCTCATTGGATCGGTTCGCAGCCGAGTGTGAAGCGACTGGGATGAGAATCAGCACCTCCAAGTCCGAGTCCATGGTTCTCGCCCGGGAAAAGGTGGAGTGCCATCTACAGGTTGGGGAGGAGATCTTGCCCAAAGTGGAGGAGTTTAAGTACCTAGGAGTCTTGTTCACGAGTGAGGGATTAGTGGATCGTAAGATCCACAGGCGGATTGGTGCGGCATCTTCAGTAATGAGGACGCTATATCGATCCGTTGTGGTGAAGAAGGAGCTGAGCCAGAAGGAAAAGCTCTCAATTTACCGGTCGATCTATGTTCCCATCGTCACCTATGGTCATGAGCGGGTACAAGCGGCCGAAATGAGTTTCCTCCGCCGGGTGGCAGGTCTCTCCCTTAGAGATAGGGTGAGAAGCTCTGTCATCCGCGAGGAACTCAGAGTAAAGCTGCTGCTCCTCCACATTGAGAGGAGCCAGATGAGGTGGTTCGGGCATCTGCTCAGGATGCCACCCAAACGCCTCCCTAGGGAGGTGTCTAGGGCAAGTCCGACCGGCAGGAGGCCACGGGGAAGACCCAGGACACATTTGCAAGAAAATGTCTCCCGGCTGGCCTGGGAACGCCTCGGGATCCCCCGAGAAGAGCTGGACAAAGTGGCTGGGGAGAGGGAAGTCTGGGCTTCTCTGCTAAGGCTGCTGCCCCCGCAACCCGACCTCGGATAAGCGGAAGAAAATGGATGGATGGATGGATTTAGTATGACAGTTATACTGTCATATTGAGTAAAATAACTAACTTGTGTCTTTGCAAACCTTACAAAATATATTTTTTCTAGTAAAACTCACAAAGATACATTTTTCCAGGCATTATTAGCCATTTTGCATGTGTGGTTTAGGAGTTATGTTTAAATAACTGTCAGATTGAATGTGAAAGTATACTGTCATTGTGAGAAAAACCCATAGTTTGTATTTGCAAACCTTACAAAAACAACTGATTCTAGTTAAACTCACATGAATACAATATTACAGGCATTTTTAGACATAATGCATGTTTGCTTTTGGAGTTATGTTTATATAACTTTCATATTTAGTCAGACAGTTACACTGTCATATTGAGTAAACAAAAACTAACTTGTGTCTTTACAACCCTTACACAACATTTTTTTTTAAGTAAAACTCACAAAGATATATTTCTCCAGGCAATATTAGCCTTTTTACATGTGTGGTTTAAGAGTTATGTTTAAATAACTGTCATATTGAAGTGGCAGTAATACTGTCATAAGTAACACCTAATTTTTGTATTTGTAAACCTTACCAAAATACCTGATTCTGGTAAAACTCACATGGATTCAATATTACAGGCATGTTTAAATTTTGGAGTAATGTTTATCTAACTTTCATATGTAGTCATATTGAGTAAAACAACTAACTTGTGTCTTTGCAAACCTTACAAAAGATCATTATTCTAGTAAAACTAACAAAGATACATTTCTCCAGGCATTATTAGCAATTGCTTATGTGTTGTTTAGGAGTTATGTTTAAAAAACTGTCATATTGAGTGTGGCAGTGTACTGTCATAGTGAGTAAAACCTAATTTTTGTATTTGCAAACCTTACAAAAAAATCTGATTCTAGTAAAACTCACATAGATACAATATTACAGGCATTTTTAGACATTATGCATATTTGGTTTTGAAATTATGTTTATATAACCTTCATATATAGAATGACAGCTATACTGTAATATTGAGTAAAAAAAAAATAACTTGTGTCTTTGCAAACCTTACAAAATATGATTTTTCTTGTAAAACTCACAAAGATAAAAATTTTCACGCATTATTAGGAATTTTGCATGGTTGGTTTAGGAATTATGTTGGAATACATTTTTATTGCTTTTTTCGCATTGTCTCAGGATTTTAAAAACATTACTGTCATATTAAGTAAAAAAACTACTTTTTGTGTTTGCAAGCCTTAAAAAAGCATATGTTTCGAGTAAAACTCACGAGGATGCATTATATCAGGCAATTTTAGACAGATTGCATGTTTGGTTTTGGAGTTATGTTCAAATAACTTTCATCTTTAGTATGACAGTTATACAGTAGTATTAAATTTAAAAAACTAACTTGTGTCTTTGCAAACCTTACAAAAGATCATTTTTCTAGTAAAACTAACAAATATACATGTCTCTAGGCTTTATTAGCCATTTTGCATGTGTTGTTTAGGAGTTATGTTTGAATACATTTGTATTGCTTTTTTCGCATTGTCTCAGGATTTTAAAAACATTACTGTCATATTAAGTAAAAAAACTACTTTTTGTGTTTGCAAGCCTTAAAAAAGCATATGTTTCGAGTAAAACTCACGAGGATGCATTATATCAGGCATTTTTAGACAGATTGCATGTTTGGTTTTGGAGTTATGTTCAAATAACTTTCATATTTAGTATGACAGTTATACAGTAGTATTAAATTTAAAAAACTAACTTGTGTCTTTGCAAACCTTACAAAAGATCATTTTTCTAGTAAAACTAACAAATATACATGTCTCTAGGCTTTATCAGCCATTTTGCATGTGTTGTTTAGGAGTTATGTTTGAATACATTTTTATTGCTTTTTTCGCATTATCTCATGATTCCAAGAACATTACTGTCATATTGAGTAAAAAACTACTTTTTGTTTTTGCAAGCTTTAAAAAAGCATATTTTTAGAGTAAAACTACCAATGATGCATTATTTCAGGCATTATTAGCTATTTTTTATGTGTGGTTTACTAGTTATGTTTAATAACTGTCATATTGAGTGTGACAGTATACTGTCATAGTGAGTAAAACCTAATTTTTGTATATGAAAACCTTAAGAAAACAACTGATTCTAGTAAAACTCACATGGATTCAATATTACAGGCATTTTTAGACATTTTGCATGTTTGGTTTAGGAATTATGATGGAAAACTTTTTTATTGCTTTTTTCGCATTATCTCAGGATTCTAAGAAAATAATTGTCATATTGAGTAAAAAACTACTTTTTGTTTTTGCAAACCTTACACAATATATTTTTTCCAGTAAAACTCACAAAGATATATTTCTCCAGGCAATATTAGCCATTTTGCATTTGTGGTTTAGGAGTTATGTTTGAAAAAACTGTCATATTGTTTGTGGCAGTTATACTGTCATTATGAGTAAAACATAAATTTTGTATTTGTAAACCTTACCAAAATACCTGATTCTGGTAAAACTCACATTGATTCAAAATTACAGGCATTTTTAGACATGTTGCATGTTTGGTTTAGGAATTATGATGGAATACATTTTTATTGCTTTTTTCGCATTATCTCAGGATTCTAAGAACATTATTATCATACTGAGTAAAAAACGACTTTTTGTGTTTGCAAGCCTTAAAAAAGCATTTGTTTCGAGCAAAACTCACAAGAATGCATCATTATTAGCAATTTTTCATGTGTAGTTTAGGAGTCATGTTTAAATAACTTACATATTGAGCGTGGCAGTTAAACTGTTATATTGAGAAAAAAGAATAATATGTGTCTTTGCAAACCTTACAAATAAAAATGTTTCTAGTAAAACTCACAAAGATACATTTCTTAATTAATTTTTAGACATTTTGCATGTTTGGTTTAGGAGTTATGAAGAAATACATTTTTATTGCTTTTTTCGCATTATCTCAGGATTCTAAGAACATTATTGTCATATTGAGTGAAAAACTACTTTCTGTTTTTGCTAGCCTTAAAAAAGCATATTTTTAGAGTAAAACTCCCAATGATGGATTATTTCAGGCATTATTAGCTATTTTTTATGTGTGGTTTACTAGTTATGTTTAATAACTGTCATATTGAGTGTGACTGTATACTGTCATAGTGAGTAAAACCTAATTTTTGTATATGAAAACCTTAAGAAAACAACTGATTGTAGTAAAACTCACATGGATTCAATATTACAGGCATTTTTAGACATTTTGCATGTTTGGTTTAGGAATTATGATGGAATACTTTTTTTATTGCTTTTTTCGCATTATCTCAGGATTCTAAGAACATAATTGTCATATTGAGTAAAAAACTACTTTTTGTTTTTGCAAACCTTACACAATATATTTTTTCCAGTAAAACTCACAAAGATATATTTCTCCAGGCAATATTAGCCATTTTGCATTTGTGGTTTAGGAGTTATGTTTGAAAAAACTGTCATATTGTTTGTGGCAGTTATACTGTCATTATGAGTAAAACATAATTTTTGTATTTGTAAACTTTACCAAAATACCTGATTCTGGTAAAACTCACATATATTTATTATTACAGGCATTTTTACACATAATGCATGTTTGGTTTTGGAGTTATTTTTATATACATTTCATATTTAGTATGACAGCTATACTGTCATATTGAGTAAAGAAAACTAACTTGTGTCTTTGCAAACCTTACAAAAGATTATTTTTCTAGTAAAACTAACAAAGATACATATCTCCAGGTAGTATTAGCCATTTTGCAATCTGTTGTTTAGGAGTTATGTTTGAATAGGTTTTTATTGCTTTTTTTGCATTATCCCAGGATTCTAAGAACATTACAGTCATATGGAGTAAAAAAATACTTTTTGTGTTTGCGGGCTTTAAAAAAAGCATATGTTTAGGGTAAAACTCCCAATGATGCATTATTTCAGGCATTTTTAGCATTTTTAGGTGGTTTACTAGTTATGTTTAATAACTGTCATAGTGAGTAAAACCTAATTTTTGGATTTGTAAACCTTACAAAAGATTATCTGATTCTAGTAAAACTCAAATTGATTCAATATTACAGGCATTTTTAGACATGTTGCATGTTTGGTTTAGGAATTATGATGGAATACATTTTTATTGCTTTTTTCGCATTATCTCAGGATTCTAAGAACATTATTATCATATTGAGTAAAAAACTACTTTTTGTGTTTGCAAGCCTTAAAAAAGCATATGTTTCGAGCAAAACTCACAAGAATGCATCATTTGAGGCAATATTAGCAATTGTTCATGTGTAGTTTAGGAGTCATGTTTAAAAATAACTTACATATTGAGCGTGGCAGTTAAACTGTCATATTGAGTAAAAAAATTAATTTGTGTCTTTGAAAATCTTACGAAAGAAAATGTTTCTAGTAAAACTCACAAAGATACATTTCTTAATTCATTTTTAGACATTTTGCATGTTTGGTTTAGGAATTATGATGAAATACATTTTTATTGCTTTTTTCGCATTATCTCAGGATTCTAAGAACATTATTGTCATATTGAGTAAAAAACTACTTTTTGTGTTTGCAAGCCTAAAAAAAGCATATGTTTCGAGCAAAACTCACAGGAATGCATTATTTAAAGCATTATTAGCCATTTTTCATCGGTAGTTTAGGAGTTATGTTTAAATAACTTACATATTGAGCGTGGCAGTTATACTGTCATATTGAGTGAAAAAAAAATAACTTTTGTGTTTGCAAACCTTACAAAAGAAATGTTTCTAGTAAAACTCACAAAGATACATTCATTATTAGACATTTTTCATGTGTGGTTTCATATTGAGTGTGGCAGTTATACTGTCATTATGGGTAAAACCTAATTTTTGTATTTGCAAACCTTACAAAAACAACTGATTCTATTGAAACGTAACATTGATTCAATATTATAGGCATTTTTAGACATGTGGTTTAGGAATCATGTTGGAATACATTTGTATTGTTTTTTTCACATTATCTCAGCATTTTAAGAACTTACTGTCATATTGAGTAAAAAAAACTTTTTGTGTTTGCAAGCCTTAAAAAAACAACCGATTCTAGTAAAACTCACATTGATACAATATTACAGGCATGTTTAGACATCTTGCATGTTTGGTTTTGGAGTTATGTTTATATAACCTGCTTTCTGAGCCGCCACCTTTGTGGTTTGCGTGTCCCACTGATCCTAGGAGCTATGTTGTCCGGGGGCTTCTATGCCCCCTGGTAGGGTCCCCCAAGACAAACAGGTCCTAGGTGAGGAATCAGACAAAGAGCAGCTCAAAGACCTTTATGAAAAGTACAAATCGAGGACCTAGATATTTTCTCGCCCGGACGCGGGTCACCGTGGCTCCCCTGTGGAGCCAGGCCCAGTGGTGGGGCACGATGGCGAGCGACTGGTGCCCATGGGGCCCAGCTCGAAGAGGCAACGTGGGTCCCCCCTGCAATAGGCTCACCACTCACGGGCTGGGTCATAGAGGTCGGGTGCAGTGTTAGCTGGGCGGAAGCCGAAGGCAGGGCACTTGGCGGTCCGATTATCGGCTACATAAGCTCGCTCTTGGGACGTGGAACGTCACCTCGCGAGGTGGAGAAGTTCCCGGCTAGATAAAGCTGGACTCACTTCGACGCACAGCAAGGGCTCTGGAACCTGTTCTCTCAAGAGGGGTTGGACTCTCTTCCACTCTGGCGTTGCAAGTAATGAGAGGCTGGGTTGGCAATTTTTGTTTCCCCCCCGGCTCAAAGCCTGCACGTTGGACTTAACCCAGAAGACGAGATGGTAGCTTCCCTCCGCTTTCGGGTTGGGTGACGGGTCCTGACTGTTGTTGGTGTTTATGCACCAAACAGCAGCTCAGAGTACCCACTCTTTTTGGATTCCCTTGAGAGTGCTCCCTCGGGTGATTCCCTTGTTCTGCTGGGGGTCTTCAACGCTCATGTTGGCAACGACTTTGAAACCTGGAGAGTCGTGATTGGGAAAAATGGCCACCCGGATCTGAACCCAAGTGGTGCTTTGTTATTGGACTTTTGTGCTCGTCACGGATTGTCCATAACAAACGCAATGTTCAAACATAAGGGTGTCCATATGTGCACTTGGCACCAGGACACCCTCGGCCGCAGTTCCATTATTGACTTTGTAGTTGTGTCATGGGATTTGCGGTCTCATGTTATGGACACTCGGGTGAAGAGAGGGGCGAGCTTTCTACCGATCAGCACCTGGTGAGCTGGCTCCGATGGTGGGGTAGGATCCCGGACAGACCTGGCAGGCCAAAACGCATTGTGAGAGTCTTTTGGGAATGCCTAGCAGAGTCTCCTGTCAGAGAGAGTTTGTTTTTCCACCTCCGGAGGAACTTTGAACATGTCACAAAGGAGGTGCTGGACATTGAGTCTGAATGGATCATGTTCCGTGCCTCTCTTGTCAAGCCAGCTGATTGGAGGTGTGGCCGCAAGGTGTTTGGTGCCTGTCGTGGCGGTAATCCTAGAACCCGCTGGTGGCCACCAGCAGTGCGGGATGCCGTCAAGCTGAAGAAAGAGCTTATCTGGTCCTTTTGGCTCATGGGACTCCAGAGGCAGCGGGCATACCGACAGGCCAAGCAGTGCCTGGGGAATCTGTGGTGGGCTCTCCTATTTCTGGGGCTGAGGTTGCCAAGGTAGTTAAAAAGCTCCTCGGTGGCAAGGCCCCGGGGGTGGATGAGCTCCGTCCGGAGTTCCTTAAGGCTCTGGATGCTGTGGGGCTGTTTTAGTTGACAAGACTCTGCAACATCGCGTGGACATCAGGGGCGGTACCTCTGGATTGGCAGACCGGGGTGGTGGTTCCTCTCTTTAAGAAGGGGAACCGGAGGGTGTGTTCCAACTATCGTAGATCACACTCCTCAGCCTTCCCGGTAAGGTCTATTCATGTGTACTGGAGAGGAGGAACCTCGGATCCAGGACGAACAGTGTGGTTTTCGTCCTGGTCGTGGAACGGTAGACCAGCTCTATACTCTCGGCAGGGTCCTTGAGTGTGCATGGGAGTTTGTCCAACCAGTCTACATGTGCGTTGTGGACTTGGAGAAGACATTCGACCGTGGCCACCCCGGCAAGTCCTGTGGGGAGTGCTCAGAGAGGATGGGGTATCGGCATGTCTAATTGTGGCGGGTCGCTCCCTGTATGATCAGTGTCAGAGCTTGGTCCGCATTGCCAGCAGTAAGTCGGACCCCTTTCCAGTGAGGGTTGGACCGGAGTCCAACCCTCGTGTTGGCTGCCCTTTGTCACCAAATGTGTTCATAAATTTTATGGACATAATTTCTAGGCGCAGTCATGGCGTTGAGGATCCGGTTTGGTGGCTGCAGGATTAGGTCTCTCCTTTTTGCAGATGATGTGGTCCTTATGGCTTTAACTGGCCAGGATCTTCAGCTCTCATTGGATTGGTTCGCAGCCGAGTGTGAAGCGACTGGGATGAGAATCAGCACCTCCAAGTCCGAGGTTCTCGCCCGGGAAAGGGTGGAGTGCCATTTCGAGGTTGGGCAGGAGATCTTGCCCCAAGTGGATGAGTTCAAGTACCTGGAGTCTTGTTCATGAGTGAGGGAAGAGTGGATCGTGAGATGCACAGGCTGGCGGCCGAAATGAGTTTTCTCCGCTGGGTGGCGGGTCTCTCCCTTACTGTAAGAATTTTCACCGTTTAATTACAGTAACCTACTGGCAGCTAATGGTTCCAGTATAAAACTGTTTTTCTACAGCACACATACTGTGATTTATCACTACAGTTTATTACTCTAAAAAGTATCACAGTACTGTGCTATATCAAATATACGCTTCACAGCATAATACTGTCATCTGTTTAGCGGCATTACACTGTTATTTTAGTGTATCTACTGTAATATCCATTAACAGTTAATTACAGTAAAATAATTGTAAGCACTATAGACTGAGCTTTACAGTATAATGCCACTAGAAGTTAATGAGTTGAACTTTTAATTTTTCAAAATCAAAACCCCTGCAATCTGCTGGCATAAAAATGACTGGAGAAATGGCCTTGCAAGATTATGTTTTTATTAACCAATTATTTTAAAGTGCATCAAATACATTCAATGTACATTTAGTGCATTCTTCTTATTTTCAGTAAAGCATTTTAACATTTATAACATGTCCACTTAATTTCTAACTGGAGACAAAACACTGAACACGAGTCCAGTGTTTAGTTGTCGGCTACATAAAGCCCCACTCAAAGTCTGTGAGATGTTTTATAAGGGTGGCTACGTGAGGATTTACAGTTGCTGCCTTTTTCTGGACCAGCTTCCCGGTCTTCTTGGACACCACCTTTCCCTGGCTAGCCTTTGTTCCCCTCTCAGGGTGAACGCCAATGAATCGCCTAAAAAAGAGAGAAAGCATAATAGATATTCTGTTGTGATTGAAGATTACTTGCAGTCGATACAGAACCCCCCTCACATTGTTATTTAGGAATATGCACTGCACAAATATTAATATCAATTTTAGGATATATGTGAGCCTATACCATAACCACAGCTGTAGATGAGTGAATGCTCTAAAACCCATTAAGACAAATTCAGAGAGGAAGACAATGCTAAAGCCTCCCCAATCCCTCTCTCTATTTATGTTTTCTCTCCATCTACGGGACCGTGTATTTACGCTGATGTTTCCTGCTTTCACCCATTTAACATATCGTTACCTGCTCATTACCTATCTTCTCTGCATCCTGGGGTCACACTGGTGCTTCTTGCCTTTACCCATTCAACATATCTTTACCTGCACATTACCTACCTTCCCTGCATCCTTGGGTCACACTGGTGCTTCTTTCTTTCACCATACAACATATCTTCACCTGCACATACCTACCTTGTCTGCATGGCCTCGACCACACCTGCGCTTCCTTCTTTCACCCATTCAACATACCTTCACCCGCACATTACCTACCTTCCCTGCATAGTGGGGTCACACTGGTGCTTCCTGCCTTTACCCATTCAACATATCTTCACCCGCACATTACCTACTTGCTCTGCATTCTCGGGTCAAGCTGGTGCTTCCTGCCATCATCCAGTCAACATATCTTTACCTGCAAATTACCTACTTTTTCTGCATCCTGGGGTCAAACAGGTGCTTCCTTCTTTGACGCAGTCAACATATCTTTACCTGCACATTACCTACCTTCTCTGTATCCTAGAGTCAAACTGGTGCTTCAGTCCCTAATAAGAAGGTCCACAAAGGAACAGAAGAGTCATTGATTTAAGGCACAAAATTGGGGAAATGACAAGTCAAATTCCTGAACAGAGGTGAGAAATATAACATAAAATATCCTAACAGTATTTTAACAGTATCAAGAGGATTTACCTTTGAACAAATTCCAATGTCCGAGGACCTTCCTCTTGGTATTCCAAGTTGAACACATAGTAGGTGGCAAGAAGGGCAGCAAGCCCTGAGATTAAGCTAGGTTGGACGCCTTTGCAGATGACATCACCTTCCATGCTGATCATCCAACGTTTTATTGTGACTTTGTCACCAGCAACTGGTACAGTCAAGAAATGCAGTTTATGTTCCTAAACAGTATCCAATATGGGTAGCATTTTAAAAGTATTTGGAATGGCCACCTCACTCGCTCTCTCTTTACTCTGTTTACATCTAGTCTCCTAAGGCAGTGGTTCTCAAATGGGGGTACGCGTACTCCTGGGGGTACTTGAAGGTATGCCAAGGGGTACGTGAGATTTTTTTTAAATATTCTAAAAATAGCAAGAATTCAAAAATCCTTCATAAATATATTTATTGAATAATACTTCGACAAAATATGAATGTAAGTTCATAAACTGAACAACTAATCAAGTAGGCTATTCCATTCATTACCATAAAGCCAGAGTTTCCCCCATGCCATGATGGTTTGACCCTACCTGGCGGTGCCACACGGCACCAACTGTCAATCAACTATCCATGTAGAAAACAATGGAGGCTTGGTTAAAGCGTAGTGGACATGTTCCATAAATATTGATGTTAAAGATTTCTTTTTTTGTGAAGAAATGTTGAGAATGAAGTTCATGAATCCAGATGGATCTCTATTGCAATCCCCAAAGAGGGCACTTTAAGTTGATTACTTCTATGTGTAAAAATCTTTATTTATAATTGAATCACTTGGTTATTTTTCAACAAGTTTTTAGTTATTTTTATATCTTTTTTTCCAAATAGTTCAAGAAAGACCACAACAATGCACTGTTACACAATTTAATAAATCAGAAACTGATGACATAGTGCTGTATTTTACTTCTTTATCTCTTTTTTTCAACCAAAAATGCTTTGCTCTGATTAGGGGGTACTTGAATTTAAAAAATGTTCACAGGGGTACATCACTGAAAAAAGGTTGAGAACCACTGTCCAAAGGCAGTGGTTCTCAACCTTTTTTCAGTGCTATGAACATTTTTTTAATGCAAGTAGACCTCCATGTCTTCATAACAGGAATATCCTGAATTCTCAAGTTGCATATCACAATAGTCATCATCAGTGTTAATAACACAAGAGCTGCTTGGATTTGCTGTTGATCAAGTCAAACTTCGTTCAGTGTAGCCGTAGTGCTTCCTTGACACGTGCGATGTGAAAGTAGACTTAACTGTAAATCTTTTTTCACATTGACTGAAGGGGCAAGTAACTGTCCTACCTTCGGTAATATGACTTTTCAAATGCAGGAGAAAGGCCCGTATATCATCGCACTTCGCGCTACATGAGACAATATTACAAGGTAAACCTTCTGCGCTATACATATCAGTCCTACTCTTGCCATATTTATGACGACGGCTGTGAGTTTTGAAGGCTGAGAAGTTGGAAAAAACTCTTGTGCATTTAGGGAAAGCACACTTAAACGATGCATTAGGCATACAACTATGACTTCGCATGTGTCTAACATACGCAAATACATTGCTGCAAGTCGTAGCACATATGTTGCAAGTTATCATCTTTTATGATGACTATGACAAAAAAGAAGAAAACTTAGCTAGCTAGCATGCGGCGGTACATGCGCGTGGTCAACGATAGTGTCTGTGATGCTGACTGTGACGCTATGTCATTTCGGACTTTATAAATATATATATAAAGTAATTCAAACAGAAAATGACACATCAAGGTACAAGTGACTCTTACCTTGTTATCAAAAACACACGATGCAGTAGGATGGATTTAGCAGGGTCGGCCAGGTGAAATGAAGCTCGGTTGGACGAATTGTGGGCGGACCCAAGAAACAAGTCTGAAAAATACTGAATTACACTGTAGGTTTTACAGTAACTTACGGCTGGTCGATATTTTTTGAAAAATGCAAAAAAATGTACAGTACTTAACTGCATTTAAGAAGAACATGATAGGTTGATTGGCAACACTAAATTGGCCCTAGTGTGTGAATGTGAGTGTGAATGTTGTCTGTCTATCTGTGTTGGCCCTGCGATGAGGTGGCGACTTGTCCAGGGTGTACCCCGCCTTCCGCCCGATTGTAGCTGAGATAGGCTCCAGCGACCCCGAAGGGAATAAGCGGTAGAAAGTGGATGGATGGATGGAGTATATAACTGTAATTTATTTTTTTATTTTTACAGTAATTTTTTACAGTGAAGGTCATGGGTGTCAAACTCTGGCCCGTGGGCCAAATTTGGCCCAACGTGTAATTTGACTTGGCCCTTGAGGCAATATCAAATTAACACTAAAGCTGGACCGTCGATTATACATTGCGGCAGTGCCGCGGTAACACCACATTCACCGCTACTTTTAATACTTGCCAACCCTCCCGGGAGTGACTCCAGCACTCCTCCCGAATTTTATTTATTTATTTTTTTTCAGCTAGTCAAACGAGTGCCGGCCCAGTTTCATGTCAGTGCAGCTTCTGCACCCACACACAATTGAATGCAACGCATACTTCATCAACAGCGATACAGGTTACACTGACGGTAGCCAAATAAAAAACTTTAACACTTTTAGAAATATACGCCACACTGTGAATCCACACCAAACAAGAATGACAAACACATTTCGGGAGAACATCCGCACTGTAACACTACATAAACACAACACAACAAATACCCAGAACCCTTTGTAGCACTAAATCTTCCGAGACGCTACAAGGTGTGTGTGTGTGTGGTAGCGGGGGTGTATTTTGTAGCGTCCCGAAAGAGTTAGTGCTGCAAAAGATTCTGGGTATTTGTTCTTTTGTGTTTATGTTGTGTTACGGTGCGGATGTTCTCCCGAAAAGTGTTTTTTATTTTTGTTTGGTGTGGGTTCACAGTGTGGCGTATATTTCTAACAGTGTTAAAGTTTTTTATACTGGCACCCTCAGTGTAACCTGTATCGCTGTTGATGAAGTATGCGTTGCATTCATTTGTGTATGCGTGCTGAAGCTGCACATATCTTGTGACTGGGTCTGAATGATGTTAGAATCGGGTGTACGAGATATGACTGTTGAACACCTTGCCCGATAATGAAAGTTGCCTCAGCTCAAAGCCTGAGCCCCGACATTAAATAACTAGCATCTAAAAACAGATGCCAGGTATCTGGCTTGGGCACATCAAATTAGATCAGTGTGTTGCAAACTGAGCAGTTTAAAGTCCTGAATGGTTGTTTTATTCATTGTTATTTTATTTTCAAATTTATTAGCCTGTGGAAAAAGTTAATGTTGATATTTACCTCAGAAGGCTGCAAATAGAAAAGAGGCATTCAATTTTTATTTAAATTATATTTGATATGCAATTGATATTTTTTAATTATTATTATTATTATTTGAAACTCCATTTTGCATGACACTATAAAGATATATAAGCCTTGCTTGTTCAATATTCAATGCAAAACTTGTTTGGGTCCCTATTAAAAGGTTAATTTGTTCAACCTTGGCTTTGTTCAGTTTTAAACTTTGGCCCACTCTGTATTTGAGTTTGACACCCCTGGTGAAGGTGAAGCTCTGTCATCCTGGAGGCCACGGGGAAGACCCAGGACACATTGGGAACACTATGTCTCCCGGCTGGCCTGGGAACGCCTCGGGATCCCCTGAGAAAAGGTCCTAGGTGAGGGATCAGACAAAGAGCAGCTCAAAGACCTTTATGAAAAGTACAAATCGAGGACCTAGATTTTTTCTCGCCCAGGCGCAGGTCACCGTGGCTCCCCTGTGGAGCCAGGCGCAGAGGTGGGGCACGATGGCGAGCGACTGGTGGCCGGGCCTGTCTCCATGGGGCCCTGCCGGGCTCAGCTCGAAGAGGCAACGTGGGTCAACCCTCCAATGGGCTCACCACTCATGGGCCCATTGAGGTCATAGAGGTCGGATGCAGTGTGAACTGGGCGGCAGCCGAAGGCAGGGCACTTGGCGGTCCGATTATCGGCTACATAAGCTCGCTCTTGGGACGTGGAACGTCACCTCGCTGGGAGGGAAAGAGCCTGAGCTGGTGCGCCAGGTGAAGAAGTTCCGGCTAGATATAGTTGGACTCACTTCGACACACAGCAAGGGCTCTGGAACCTGTTCTCTCAAGAGGGGCTGGACTCTCTTCCACTCTGGCGTTGCAAGCAATGAGAGGCTGGGGTGGCAATTGTTGTTGCTCAAAGCCTGCACGTTGGACTTTAACCCAGTAGACGAGATGGTAGCTTCCCTCCGCCTTCGGGTTGGGTGATGGGTCCTGACTGTTGTTTGTGTTTACGCACCAAACAGCAGCTCAGAGTACCCACTCTTTTTGGATTCCCTTGAGGGAGTACTGCAGAGTGCTCCCTCGGGTGATTCCCTTGTTCTGTTGGGGGACTTCAATGCTCATGTTGGCAAGGACAGTGAAACCTGGAGAGTCGTGATTGGGAAAAATGGCCACCCGGATCTGAACCCAAGTGGTGCTTTGTTATTGGACTTTTGTGCTCGTCACGGATTGTCCATAACAAACACAATGTTCAAACATAAGGAAGAACTTTGAACATGTAACGAGGGAGGTGCTGGACATTGAGTCTGAGTGGACCATGTTCCGTGCCTCTCTTGTCGAGCCTGCTGATTGGAGCTGTGGCCGCAAGGTGTTTGGTGCCTGTCGTGGCGGTAATCCTAGAACTCGCTGGTGGCCACCAGCAGTGAGGGATGCCGTCAAGCTGAAGAAAGAGCCTATCGGGTCCTTTTGGCTCATGGGACTCCAGAGGCAGCGGGCATAGCGACAGGCCAAGCAGTGCCTGGGGAATCTGTGGTGGACTCTCCTATTTCTGGGGCTTAGGTTGCCTAGGTAGTTAAAAAGCTCCTCTGTGGCAAGGCCCCGGTGGTGGATGAGTTCCTTAAGGCTCTGGATACTGTGGGGCTGTCTTGGTTGACAAGACTCTGCAACATCGCGTGAACATTGGGGGCGGTACCTCTGGATTGGCAGACCGGGGTGGTGGTTCCTCTCTTTAAGAAGGGGAACCGGAGGGTGTGTTCCAACTATCGTGAAACACACTCCTCAGCCTTCCCGGTAAGGTCTATTCATGTGTACTGGAGAGGAGGAAACTCGGATCCAGGACGAACAGTGTGGTTTTCGTCCTGGTCGTGGAACGGTAGACCAGGTCTATACTCTCGGCAGGGTCCTTCAGTGTGAAGCGACTGGGATGAGAATCAGCACCTCCAAGTCCAAGTCCATGGTTCTCGCGCAGGAAAGGGTCAAGTGCCATCTCCAGGTTGGGGAGGAGATCTTGCCCCAAGTGGAGGAGTTCAAGTACCTAGGAGTCTTGTTCACGAGTGAGGATAGAGTGGATCGAGAGATCCACAGGCGGATTGGTGCGGCGTCTTCAGTATTAAGGACGCTATATCGATCCGTTGTGGTGAAGAAGGAGCTGAGCCAGAAGGAAAAGCTCTCAATTTACCGTCGATCTACGTTCCCAGCTTTGGGTTATGACCGAAAGGACAAGCGGCCGAAATGCGTTTCCTCTGCCGGGTGGTGGGTCTCTCCCTTAGAGACAGGGTGAGAAGCTCTGTCATCCGGGAGGAACTCAAAGTAAAGCCGCTGCTCCTCCACATTGAGAGGAGCCATGAGGTGGTTCGGGCATCTGCTCAGGATGCCACCCGAACGCCTCTAGGGAGGTGTGGCAGGAGGCCACGGGGAAGACCTAGGACACATTAGAAAGACTATGTCCCCGGCTGGCCTGGGAACGCCTTGGAATACCCCGAGAAGAGCTGGACGAAGTGGCTGGGGAGAGGGAAGTCTGGGATTTTCTGCTCAGGCTGCTGCCCCCGCAACCCGACCTCGGATAAGCGGAAGAAAATGGATGGATTTAGAATGACAGTTATGCTGTCAGATTGAGTACAAAAACTAACTAAACCTTACACAATATAATGTTTCTAGTAAAACTCAGGCATTATTAGCCATTTTGCATGTGTGGTTTAGGAGTTATGTTTAAATAAATAACTGTCAGATTGAGTGTGACAGTAAACTGTCATAGTGAGTAAAACCCTTATTTTGTATTTGCAAACCTTACAAAAACAACTAAATCTAGTTAAACACACAGATACAATATTACAGGCATTTTTAGACATAATGCATGTTTGGTTTTAGAGTAATGTTTATATAACTTTCATATTTAGTATGACAGCTGTACTGTCATATTGATTTAAAAAAACAACTAACTTGTGTCTTTGCAAACCTTACAAAATACCATTTTTCTAGTAAAACTAACTAGATACATGCTCCAGGCATTATTAGCCATTTTGCATGTGTTGTTTGAGTTATGTTTAAATAACTGTCATATTGAGTGTGACAGTATACTGTCATAAAACCCAATTTTTGTATTTGCAACCCTGATTCTAGTAAAACTCACATATATACAATATTACAGGCAGTTTTGGACATAATGCATGTTTGGTTTTGGAGTTATGTTTATATAACTTTCATATATAGTATGACAGCTAAACTGTTATATTGAGTAAAAAAAACTAACTTGTGTTTGTCATAAAACCCAATTTTTGTATTAGCAAACCATACAACTGATTCAAATAAAACTCACATGGATTCAATATTACAGGCATTTTCAGACATTTTGCATGTTTGGTTTAGGAATTATGTTGTAATACATTTGTATTGCTTTTTTCACATTATCTCAGGATTTTTAGAACATTACTGTCATATTGAGTAAAAAAATAATTTTTGTGTTTGCAAGCCTTAAAAAAAGCATATGTTTCCAGCAAAACTCCCAAAGATGCATTATTTCAGGCATTATTAGCCATTTTTCAGGTGTAGTTTAGGAGTTATGTTTAAATAACTGTCATATTGAGTGTGGCGTTATACTGTCATAGTGAGTTAAAAAAAACTAACTTGTGTCTTTGCAAACCTTACAAAAGAAAATGTTTCTAGCAACACTCACAAAGATAATTTTTTTCACGCTATTAGACATGTTTCATGTGTATTTAGGAGTTATAATTAAATAACTTTCATATTGAGTGTTAAAGTTATAATGTCATTATGTGTAAAACCTAATTTTTGTATTTGCAAACCCTAAAAAAACAATTGATTCTAGTAAAAATTACATAGATTCAATATTACAGGCATTTTTAGACAATTTACATGTTTGGTTTAAAAGTTGTGTTTGAATACATTTGTATTGCTTTTTTCGCATTATCTCAGGATTCTAAGATCATTACTTTCATATTGAGTAAAACACTACTTTTTGTTTTTGCAAACCTTACAAACTCACATGAATACATTATTATAAGCAATTTTAGACATGACACATGTTTGGTTTTGGAGTTATGTTTATATAACTTTTATATTTAGTATGACTGTTATACTGTCATATTGAATACAAAAAAAACTAACTTGTGTCTTTGCAAACTTTACAAAATATCATTTTTCTAGTAAAATTAACAAAGATAAATGTCTCCAGGCATTATTACCCATTTTGCATGGGTTGTTTAGGAATTATGTTTAAATACATTTTTATTGCTTTTTTCGCATTATCTCAGGATTCTTAGATCATTACTTTCATATTGAGTAAAAAACTACTTTTTGTTTTAGCAAACCTTGCAAACTTACATAAATACATTATTACAGGCATTTTTAGACATAACACGTGTTTGGTTTTGGAGTTATGTTTATATAAATTTTATATTTAATATGACTGTTATACTGTCATATTTAATTAAAAAAAACTAGCTTGTGTCTTTGCAAACTTTACAAAATATCATTTTTCTAGTAAAACTAACAAAGATACATGTCTCCAGGCATTATTAGCCATTTTGCATGGGTTGTTTAGGAATTATATTTAAATACATTTTTATTGCTTTTTTCGCATTATCTCAGGATTCTTAGATCATTACTTTCATATTGAGGAAAAAACTACTTTTTGTTTTTGCAAACCTTACAAACTCACATAAATACATTATTATAGGCAATTTTAGACATGACACACGTTTGGTTCTGGAGTTATGTTTAAATAACTTTCATATTTAGTATGACTGTTATACTGTCTTATTGAATAAAAACAACTAGCTTGTGTCTTTGCAAACTTTAAAAAAGATCATTTTTCTAGTAAAACTAACAAAGATACATGTCTCCAGGCATTATTAGCCATTTTGCATGGGTTGTTTAGGAATTATGTTTAAATACATTTTTATTGCTTTTTTCGCATTATCTCAGGATTTTAAGATCATTACTTTCATATTGAGTAAAAAACTACTTTTTGTTTTTGCAAACCTTACAAACTCACATTAATACATTATTAAAGGCATTTTTAGACATAACACGTGTTTGGTTTTGGAGTTATGTTTATATAAATTTTATATTTAATATGACTGTTATACTGTCATATTTAATTAAAAAAAACTAGCTTGTGTCTTTGCAAACTTTACAAAATATCATTTTTCTAGTAAAACTAACAAAGATACATGTCTCCAGGCATTATTAGCCATTTTGCATGGGTTGTTTAGGAATTATGTTTAAATACATTTTTATTGCTTTTTTCGCATTATCTCAGGATTCTTAGATCATTACTTTCATATTGAGGAAAAAACTACTTTTTGTTTTTGCAAACCTTACAAACTCACATAAATACATTATTATAGGCAATTTTAGACATGACACACGTTTGGTTCTGGAGTTATGTTTAAATAACTTTCATATTTAGTATGACTGTTATACTGTCTTATTGAATAAAAACAACTAGCTTGTGTCTTTGCAAACTTTAAAAAAGATCATTTTTCTAGTAAAACTAACAAAGATACATGTCTCCAGGCATTATTAGCCATTTTGCATGGGTTGTTTAGGAATTATGTTTAAATACATTTTTATTGCTTTTTTCGCATTATCTCAGGATTTTAAGATCATTACTTTCATATTGAGTAAAAAACTACTTTTTGTTTTTGCAAACCTTACAAACTCACATTAATACATTATTACAGGCATTTTTAGACATGACACATGTTTGGTTTATGAGTTTTGTTTATATAACTTTCATATTTAGTATGACTGTTATACTGTCATATTGAATAAAAAAAAACTAGCTTGTGTCTTTGCAAACTTTACAAAATATCATTTTTCTAGTAAAACTAACAAAGATACATGTCTCCAGGCATTATTAGCCATTTTGCATGGGTTGTTTAGGAATTATGTTTAAAGACATTTTTATTGCTTTTTTCGCATTATCTCAGGATTCTTAGATCATTACTTTCATATTAAGTAAAAAACTACTTTTTGTTTTTGCAAACCTTACAAACTCACATAATTACATTATTATAGGCGATTTTAGACATGACACACGTTTGGTTCTGGTGTTATGTTTATATAACTTTCATATTTAGTATGACTGTTATACTGTCTTATTGAATAAAAAAAACTAGCTTGTGTCTTTGCAAACTTTACAAAATATCATTTTTCTAGTAAAACTAACAAAGATACATGTCTCCAGGCATTATTACCCATTTTGCATGGGTTGTTTAGGAATTATGTTTAAATACATTTTGTTGCTTTTTTCGCATTATCTCAGGATTCTAAGATCATTACTTTCATATTGAGTAAAACACTACTTTTTGTTTTTGCAAACCTTACAAACTCACGTTAATACATTGTAACAGGCATTTTTAGACATGACACATGTTTGGTTTTGGAGTTATGTTTATATAACTTTTATTTTTAATATGACTGTTATACTGTCATATTGAATTAAAAAAAACTAGTTTGTGTCTTTGCAAACTTTACAAAAGATCATTTTCTAGTAAAACTAACAAAGATAAATGTCTCCAGGCATTATTACCCATTTTGCATGGGTTGTTTAGGAATTATGTTTAAATTCATTTTCATTGCTTTTTTCGCATTATCTCAGGATTCTAAGATCATTAATTTCATATTGAGTAAAAAACTACTTTTTGTTTTTGAAAACCTTACAAACTCACATAAATACATTATTACAGACATTTTTAGACATGACACATGTTTGGTTTTGGAGTTATGTTTATATAACTTTTATATTTAGTATGACTGTTATACTCTCATATTGAATAAAAAAAAACTAGCTTTTGTCTTTGCAAACTTTACAAAAGATCATTTTTCTAGTAAAACTAACAAAGATACATGTCTCCAGGCATTATTACCCATTTTGCAAGGGTTGTTTAGGAAATATGTTTAAATACATTTTTATTGCTTTTTTCGCATTATCTCAGGATTCTAAGATCATTACTTTCATATTGAGGAAAAAAATACTTTTTGTTTTTGCAAACCTTACAAACTCACATAAATACATTATTACAGACATTTTTAGACATGACACATGTTTGGTTTTGGAGTTATGTTTATATAACTTTTATATTTAGTATGACTGTTATACTGTCATATTGAATAAAAAAAAACTAGCTTGTGTCTTTGCAAACTTTACAAAAGATAATTTTTCTAGTAAAACTAACAAATATACATGTCTCCAGGCATTATTACCCATTTTGCATGGGGTGTTTAGGAAATATGTTTAAATACATTTTTATTGCTTTTTTAGCATTATCTCAGGATTCTAAGATCATTACTTTCATATTGAGGAAAAAACTACTTTTTGTTTTTGCAAACCTTACAAACTCACATAAATACATTATTACAGACATTTTTAGACATGACACATGTTTGGTTTTGGAGTTATGTTTATATAACTTTTATATTTAGTAAGACTGTTATACTGTCATATTGAATAAAAAAAAACTAGCTTGTGTCTTTGCAAACTTTACAAAAGATCATTTTTCTAGTAAAACTAACAAAGATACATGTCTCCAGGCATTATTACCCATTTTGCATGGGGTGTTTAGGAAATATGTTTAAATACATTTTTATTGCTTTTTTTGCATTATCTCAGGATTCTAAGAACATTACAGTCAAGTAAAAAACTACTTTTTATGTTTGCAAAATGTAAAACTTAGTTAAACTCCCAATGATTCATTATTTCAGGCATTATTAGCCATTTTTTTGTGTGGTTTATGAGTTATGTTTAAATAACTGTCATATTGAGTGTGATTTTGTCATTGTGAGTAAAACCAGATTTTTGTATTTGCAAACCTTACAAAAACAACCGATTCTAGGAAGACTCACATTGATACAATATTACAGGCATGTTTAGACATATTGCATGTTTGGTTTTGGAGTTATATTTATATAACCTGCTTTCTGAGCCGCCACCTTTGTGGTTTGCGTGTCCCACTGATCCAGGAACTATGTTGTCCGGGGGCTTCTATGGTCTCCCAAGACAAAGAGGTCCTAGTAAATAAAGAGCAGCTCAAAGACCTTTATTAAAAGTACAATTGAGGACCTAGATTTTTTCTCGCCCGGACGCAGGTCACCGTGGCTCCCCTGTGGAGCCAGGCCCAGAGGTGTGGCACGATGGCGATTGACGGGCCTGTCCCCATGGGGCCCAGCCGTGCTCAGCTCGAAGAGGCAACGTGGATCCCCCCTCCAGGGCTCACCACTCATGGGCTGGGTCATAGAGGGTGCAGTGTGAGCTGGGCGGCAGCCGAAGGCAGGGCACTTGGTGGTCCGATTATCGGCTACATAAGCTCGCTCTTGGGACATGGAACGTCACCTCGCTGGGAGGGAAGGAGCCTGAGCTGGTGCTTGAGGTGGAGACGTTCCCGGCTAGATATAGTTGGACTCACAGCAAGGGCTCTGGAACCTGTTCTCTCAGAGGGGCTGGACTGAGCTGAACTTTCATTACTTGCAACGCCAGAGTGGAAGAGATTCCACACTGGCGTTGCAACTAATGAGAGGCTGGGGTGGCAATTCTTGTTGCCCCCCGGCTCAAAGCGTGCACGTTGGACTTTAAACCCAATAGACGAGATGGTAGCTTCCTTCAGCCTTCGGGTTGGGTGACGGGTCCTGACTGTTGTTTGTGTTTACACACCAAACAGCAGCTCAGAGTACCAACTCTTTTTGGATTCCCTTGAGGGAGTACTGGAGAGTGCTCCCTCGGGTGATTCCCTTGTTCTGCTGGTGGACTTCAACGCTATGTTGGCAACGACAGTGAAACCTGGAGAGTCGTGATTGGGAAAAATGGCCACCCGGATCTGAACCCAAGTGGTGCTTTGTTATTGGACTTTTGTGCTTGTCACGGATTGCCCATAACAAACACAATGTTCAAACATAAGGGTGTCCATATGCGCACTTGGCACAAGGACACCCTCGGCCGCATGATTGACTTTGTAGTTGTGTCATGGGATTTGCGGCCTCATGTTTTGGACACTCTGTGAAGAGAGGGGCAGAGCTTTCTACCAACCACCACCTGGTGGTGAGCTGGCTCCGATGGTAGGGGAGGATGCCGGTCAGACCTGGCAGGCCCAAACGCATTGTAAGGGTCTGCTGGGAACACCTAGCAGAGTCTCCTGAAGAACTTTGAACATGTCCGGAAGAACTTTGAACATGTCACGAGGGAGGTGCTGGACATTGAGTCTGAGTGGACCATGTTCCGTTCCTCTCTTGTTGAGCCAGCTGATTGAAGCTGTGGCCGCAAGGTGTTTGGTGCCTGTCGTGGCGGTAATCCACCAGCAGTGAGGGATGCTGTCAAGCTGAAGAAAGAGCCACCGGGTCCTTTTGGCTCATGGGACTCCAGAGGCAGTGGGCATACCGACAGGCCAAGCGAGACCTCCTCAGTCCCACCAACACGTCTTCCTATGAGGAAACAGTGCCTGGGAAGTCTGTGGTGGGCTGTCCTATTTCTGGGGCTGAGGTTGCCAAGGTAGTTGAAAAGCTCCTCCGTCCGGAGTTCCTTAAGGCTGTGGATGCTGTGGGGCAGTCTTGTTGACAAGACTCTGCAACATTGCGTCTACATCGGGGGCGGTACCTCTGGATTGGCAGACCGGGGTGGTGGTTCCTCTCTTTAAGACGGGGAACCGCAGGGTGTGTTCCAACTATCGTAGATCACACTCCTCAGCCTTCCCGGTAAGGTCTATTCATGTGTTCATGAGGAGGAACCTCGGATCCAGGACGAACAGTGTGGTTTTCGTCCTGGTCGTGGAACGGTAGACGAGCTCTTTACTCTCGGCAGGGTCCTTGAGTGTGCATGGGAGTTTGCCCAACCAGTCTACATAAGTTTTGTGGACTTGGAGAAGACATTCGACCTTGGCCCCCGGGAAATCCTGTGGGGAGTGCTCAGAGAGTATGGAGTATCGGCATGTCTGATTGTGGCGGGTGTCTCCCTGTATGATCAGTGTCAGAGCTTGGTCCGCATTGCCGGCAGTATGTCGGACCCCTTTCCAGTGAGGGTTGGACTCCGCCAAGGCTGCCCTTTGTCACCGATTCTGTTCATAACTTTAATGGACAGAATATCTAGGCGCAGTCATGGCTTTGAGGATCCCCTCAACGCCATGACTGCGCCTGGTTTGGTGGCTGCAGGATTAGGTCTCTGCTTTTTGCAGATGATGTGGTCCTGATGGCTTCAACTGGCCAAGATCTTCAGCTTTCATTGGATCGGTTCACAGTGAAGCGACTGGGATGAGAATCAGCACCTCCAAGTCCGAGTCCATGGTTCTCGCCCGGGAAAGGGTGGAGTGCCATCTCGAGGTTGGGAAAGAGATCTTGCCCCAAGTGAAGGAGTTCAAGTACCTAGGAGTCTTATTCACGAGTGAGGATAGAGTGGATTCTGAGATCTACAGGCGGATCGGTGCGGCGTCTTCAGTAATGAGGACGCTATATCAATCCGTTGTGGTGAAGGAGCTGAGCCAGAAGGAAAAGCTTTCAATTTACCGGTCGATCAACGTTCCCATCCTCAACTATGGTCATGAGCTTTGGGTTATGACCGAAAGGACAAGGTCACGGGTACAAGCGGCCGAAATGAGTTTCCTCCGCCGGGTGGTGGGTCTCTCCCTTAGAGATAGGGTGAGAAGCTCTGTCATCTGGGAGGAACTCAGTGTAAAGCCGCTGCTCCTCCACATTAAGAGGAGCCAGATGAGGTGGTTCGGGCATCTGCTCAGGATGCCACCCGAACGCCTCCCTAGGTCCGAACGGCAGGAGGCCATGGGGAAGACCTAGGATACATTGGAAAGACTATGGCCTGGGAACGCCTCGGGATCCCCCGAGAAGAGCTGGACGAAGTGGCTGGGGAGAGGGAAGTCTGGGCTCTCTGCTTAGGCTGCTGCCCCCGCAACCCGACCTCGGATAAGCGGAAGAAAATGGATGGATTTAGTATGACAGTTATACTGTCATATTGAGTGTGACAGTATACTGTCATAAAACCCAATTTTTCTATTTGCAAACCTGATTCTAGTAAAACTCACATCTATACAATATTACAGGCAATTTTGGACATAATGCACGTTTGGTTTTGGAGTTATGTTCATATAACTTTAATATATAGTATGACATCTATACTGTTATAATGAGTAAAAAAACTAACTTGTGTCTGTCATAAAACTCAATTTTTGTATTTGCAAACCTTACAAAAACAAATGATTCTAATAAAACTCACATGGATTCAATATTACAGGCATTTTTAGACATTTTGCATGTTTGGTTTAGGAATCATGTTGGAATACATTTGTATTGTTTTTTTCACATTATCTCAGCATTTTAAGAACTTACTGTCATATTGAGTAAAAAAAACTTTTTGTGTTTGCAAGCCTTAAAAAAACAACCGATTCTAGTAAAACTCACATTGATACAATATTACAGGCATGTTTAGACATCTTGCATGTTTGGTTTTGGAGTTATGTTTATATAACCTGCTTTCTGAGCCGCCACCTTTGTGGTTTGCGTGTCCCACTGATCCTAGGAGCTATGTTGTCCGGGGGCTTCTATGCCCCCTGGTATGGTCCCCCAAGACAAACAGGTCCTAGGTGAGGAATCAGACAAAGAGCAGCTCAAAGACCTTTATGAAAAGTACAAATCGAGGACCTAGATATTTTCTCGCCCGGACGCGGGTCACCGTGGCTCCCCTGTGGAGCCAGGCCCAGTGGTGGGGCACGATGGCGAGCGACTGGTGCCCATGGGGCCCAGCTCGAAGAGGCAACGTGGGTCCCCCCTGCAATAGGCTCACCACTCACGGGCTGGGTCATAGAGGTCGGGTGCAGTGTTAGCTGGGCGGAAGCCGAAGGCAGGGCACTTGGCGGTCCGATTATCGGCTACATAAGCTCGCTCTTGGGACGTGGAACGTCACCTCGCGAGGTGGAGAAGTTCCCGGCTAGATAAAGCTGGACTCACTTCGACGCACACCAAGGGCTCTGGAACCTGTTCTCTCAAGAGGGGTTGGACTCTCTTCCACTCTGGCGTTGCAAGTAATGAGAGGCTGGGTTGGCAATTTTTGTTTCCCCCCCGGCTCAAAGCCTGCACGTTGGACTTAACCCAGAAGACGAGATGGTAGCTTCCCTCCGCTTTCGGGTTGGGTGACGGGTCCTGACTGTTGTTGGTGTTTATGCACCAAACAGCAGCTCAGAGTACCCACTCTTTTTGGATTCCCTTGAGAGTGCTCCCTCGGGTGATTCCCTTGTTCTGCTGGGGGTCTTCAACGCTCATGTTGGCAACGACTTTGAAACCTGGAGAGTCGTGATTGGGAAAAATGGCCACCCGGATCTGAACCCAAGTGGTGCTTTGTTATTGGACTTTTGTGCTCGTCACGGATTGTCCATAACAAACGCAATGTTCAAACATAAGGGTGTCCATATGTGCACTTGGCACCAGGACACCCTCGGCCGCAGTTCCATTATTGACTTTGTAGTTGTGTCATGGGATTTGCGGTCTCATGTTATGGACACTCGGGTGAAGAGAGGGGCGAGCTTTCTACCGATCAGCACCTGGTGAGCTGGCTCCGATGGTGGGGTAGGATCCCGGACAGACCTGGCAGGCCAAAACGCATTGTGAGAGTCTTTTGGGAATGCCTAGCAGAGTCTCCTGTCAGAGAGAGTTTGTTTTTCCACCTCCGGAGGAACTTTGAACATGTCACAAAGGAGGTGCTGGACATTGAGTCTGAATGGATCATGTTCCGTGCCTCTCTTGTCAAGCCAGCTGATTGGAGGTGTGGCCGCAAGGTGTTTGGTGCCTGTCGTGGCGGTAATCCTAGAACCCGCTGGTGGCCACCAGCAGTGCAGGATGCCGTCAAGCTGAAGAAAGAGCTTATCTGGTCCTTTTGGCTCATGGGACTCCAGAGGCAGCGGGCATACCGACAGGCCAAGCAGTGCCTGGGGAATCTGTGGTGGGCTCTCCTATTTCTGGGGCTGAGGTTGCCAAGGTAGTTAAAAAGCTCCTCGGTGGCAAGGCCCCGGGGGTGGATGAGCTCCGTCCGGAGTTCCTTAAGGCTCTGGATGCTGTGGGGCTGTTTTAGTTGACAAGACTCTGCAACATCGCGTGGACATCAGGGGCGGTACCTCTGGATTGGCAGACCGGGGTGGTGGTTCCTCTCTTTAAGAAGGGGAACCGGAGGGTGTGTTCCAACTATCGTAGATCACACTCCTCAGCCTTCCCGGTAAGGTCTATTCATGTGTACTGGAGAGGAGGAACCTCGGATCCAGGACGAACAGTGTGGTTTTCGTCCTGGTCGTGGAACGGTAGACCAGCTCTATACTCTCGGCAGGGTCCTTGAGTGTGCATGGGAGTTTGTCCAACCAGTCTACATGTGCGTTGTGGACTTGGAGAAGACATTCGACCGTGGCCACCCCGGCAAGTCCTGTGGGGAGTGCTCAGAGAGGATGGGGTATCGGCATGTCTAATTGTGGCGGGTCGCTCCCTGTATGATCAGTGTCAGAGCTTGGTCCGCATTGCCAGCAGTAAGTCGGACCCCTTTCCAGTGAGGGTTGGACCGGAGTCCAACCCTCGTGTTGGCTGCCCTTTGTCACCAAATGTGTTCATAAATTTTATGGACATAATTTCTAGGCGCAGTCATGGCGTTGAGGATCCGGTTTGGTGGCTGCAGGATTAGGTCTCTCCTTTTTGCAGATGATGTGGTCCTTATGGCTTTAACTGGCCAGGATCTTCAGCTCTCATTGGATTGGTTCGCAGCCGAGTGTGAAGCGACTGGGATGAGAATCAGCACCTCCAAGTCCGAGGTTCTCGCCCGGGAAAGGGTGGAGTGCCATTTCGAGGTTGGGCAGGAGATCTTGCCCCAAGTGGATGAGTTCAAGTACCTGGAGTCTTGTTCATGAGTGAGGGAAGAGTGGATCGTGAGATGCACAGGCTGGCGGCCGAAATGAGTTTTCTCCGCTGGGTGGCGGGTCTCTCCCTTACTGTAAGAATTTTCACCGTTTAATTACAGTAACCTACTGGCAGCTAATGGTTCCAGTATAAAACTGTTTTTCTACAGCACACATACTGTGATTTATCACTACAGTTTATTACTCTAAAAAGTATCACAGTACTGTGCTGTATCAAATATACGCTTCACAGCATAATACTGTCATCTGTTTAGCGGCATTACACTGTTATTTTAGTGTATCTACTGTAATATCCATTAACAGTTAATTACAGTAAAATAATTGTAAGCACTATAGACTGAGCTTTACAGTATAATGCCACTAGAAGTTAATGAGTTGAACTTTTAATTTTTCAAAATCAAAACCCCTGCAATCTGCTGGCATAAAAATGACTGGAGAAATGGCCTTGCAAGATTATGTTTTTATTAACCAATTATTTTAAAGTGCATCAAATACATTCAATGTACATTTAGTGCATTCTTCTTATTTTCAGTAAAGCATTTTAACATTTATAACATGTCCACTTAATTTCTAACTGGAGACAAAACACTGAACACGAGTCCAGTGTTTAGTTGTCGGCTACATAAAGCCCCACTCAAAGTCTGTGAGATGTTTTATAAGGGTGGCTACGTGAGGATTTACAGTTGCTGCCTTTTTCTGGACCAGCTTCCCGGTCTTCTTGGACACCACCTTTCCCTGGCTAGCCTTTGTTCCCCTCTCAGGGTGAACGCCAATGAATCGCCTAAAAAAGAGAGAAAGCATAATAGATATTCTGTTGTGATTGAAGATTACTTGCAGTCGATACAGAACCCCCCTCACATTGTTATTTAGGAATATGCACTGCACAAATATTAATATCAATTTTAGGATATATGTGAGCCTATACCATAACCACAGCTGTAGATGAGTGAATGCTCTAAAACCCATTAAGACAAATTCAGAGAGGAAGACAATGCTAAAGCCTCCCCAATCCCTCTCTCTATTTATGTTTTCTCTCCATCTACGGGACCGTGTATTTACGCTGATGTTTCCTGCTTTCACCCATTTAACATATCGTTACCTGCTCATTACCTATCTTCTCTGCATCCTGGGGTCACACTGGTGCTTCTTGCCTTTACCCATTCAACATATCTTTACCTGCACATTACCTACTTTCCCTGCATCCTTGGGTCACACTGGTGCTTCTTTCTTTCACCATACAACATATCTTCACCTGCACATACCTACCTTGTCTGCATGGCCTCGACCACACCTGCGCTTCCTTCTTTCACCCATTCAACATACCTTCACCCGCACATTACCTACCTTCCCTGCATAGTGGGGTCACACTGGTGCTTCCTGCCTTTACCCATTCAACATATCTTCACCCGCACATTACCTACTTGCTCTGCATTCTCGGGTCAAGCTGGTGCTTCCTGCCATCATCCAGTCAACATATCTTTACCTGCAAATTACCTACTTTTTCTGCATCCTGGGGTCAAACAGGTGCTTCCTTCTTTGACGCAGTCAACATATCTTTACCTGCACATTACCTACCTTCTCTGTATCCTAGAGTCAAACTGGTGCTTCAGTCCCTAATAAGAAGGTCCACAAAGGAACAGAAAAGTCATTGATTTAAGGCACAAAATTGGGGAAATGACAAGTCAAATTCCTGAACAGAGGTGAGAAATATAACATAAAATATCCTAACAGTATTTTAACAGTATCAAGAGGATTTACCTTTGAACAAATTCCAATGTCCGAGGACCTTCCTCTTGGTATTCCAAGTTGAACACATAGTAGGTGGCAAGAAGGGCAGCAAGCCCTGAGATTAAGCTAGGTTGGACGCCTTTGCAGATGACATCACCTTCCATGCTGATCATCCAACGTTTTATTGTGACTTTGTCACCAGCAACTGGTACAGTCAAGAAATGCAGTTTATGTTCCTAAACAGTATCCAATATGGGTAGCATTTTAAAAGTATTTGGAATGGCCACCTCACTCGCTCTCTCTTTACTCTGTTTACATCTAGTCTCCTAAGGCAGTGGTTCTCAAATGGGGGTACGCGTACTCCTGGGGGTACTTGAAGGTATGCCAAGGGGTACGTGAGATTTTTTTTAAATATTCTAAAAATAGCAAGAATTCAAAAATCCTTCATAAATATATTTATTGAATAATACTTCGACAAAATATGAATGTAAGTTCATAAACTGAACAACTAATCAAGTAGGCTATTCCATTCATTACCATAAAGCCAGAGTTTCCCCCATGCCATGATGGTTTGACCCTACCTGGCGGTGCCACACGGCACCAACTGTCAATCAACTATCCATGTAGAAAACAATGGAGGCTTGGTTAAAGCGTAGTGGACATGTTCCATAAATATTGATGTTAAAGATTTCTTTTTTTGTGAAGAAATGTTGAGAATGAAGTTCATGAATCCAGATGGATCTCTATTGCAATCCCCAAAGAGGGCACTTTAAGTTGATTACTTCTATGTGTAAAAATCTTTATTTATAATTGAATCACTTGGTTATTTTTCAACAAGTTTTTAGTTATTTTTATATCTTTTTTTCCAAATAGTTCAAGAAAGACCACAACAATGCACTGTTACACAATTTAATAAATCAGAAACTGATGACATAGTGCTGTATTTTACTTCTTTATCTCTTTTTTTCAACCAAAAATGCTTTGCTCTGATTAGGGGGTACTTGAATTTAAAAAATGTTCACAGGGGTACATCACTGAAAAAAGGTTGAGAACCACTGTCCAAAGGCAGTGGTTCTCAACCTTTTTTCAGTGCTATGAACATTTTTTTAATGCAAGTAGACCTCCATGTCTTCATAACAGGAATATCCTGAATTCTCAAGTTGCATATCACAATAGTCATCATCAGTGTTAATAACACAAGAGCTGTTTGGATTTGCTGTTGATCAAGTCAAACTTCGTTCAGTGTAGCCGTAGTGCTTCCTTGACACGTGCGATGTGAAAGTAGACTTAACTGTAAATCTTTTTTCACATTGACTGAAGGGGCACGTAACTGTCCTACCTTCGGTAATATGACTTTTCAAATGCAGGAGAAAGGCCCGTATATCATCGCACTTCGCGCTACATGAGACAATATTACAAGGTAAACCTTCTGCGCTATACATATCAGTCCTACTCTTGCCATATTTATGACGACGGCTGTGAGTTTTGAAGGCTGAGAAGTTGGAAAAAACTCTTGTGCATTTAGGGAAAGCACACTTAAACGATGCATTAGGCATACAACTATGACTTCGCATGTGTCTAACATACGCAAATACATTGCTGCAAGTCGTAGCACATATGTTGCAAGTTATCATCTTTTATGATGACTATGACAAAAAAGAAGAAAACTTAGCTAGCTAGCATGCGGCGGTACATGCGCGTGGTCAACGATAGTGTCTGTGATGCTGACTGTGACGCTATGTCATTTCGGACTTTATAAATATATATATAAAGTAATTCAAACAGAAAATGACACATCAAGGTACAAGTGACTCTTACCTTGTTATCAAAAACACACGATGCAGTAGGATGGATTTAGCAGGGTCGGCCAGGTGAAATGAAGCTCGGTTGGACGAATTGTGGGCGGACCCAAGAAACAAGTCTGAAAAATACTGAATTACACTGTAGGTTTTACAGTAACTTACTGCTGGTCGATATTTTTTGAAAAATGCAAAAAAATGTACAGTACTTAACTGCATTTAAGAAGAACATGATAGGTTGATTGGCAACACTAAATTGGCCCTAGTGTGTGAATGTGAGTGTGAATGTTGTCTGTCTATCTGTGTTGGCCCTGCGATGAGGTGGCGACTTGTCCAGGGTGTACCCCGCCTTCCGCCCGATTGTAGCTGAGATAGGCTCCAGCGACCCCGAAGGGAATAAGCGGTAGAAAGTGGATGGATGGATGGAGTATATAACTGTAATTTATTTTTTTATTTTTACAGTAATTTTTTTACAGTGAAGGTCATGGGTGTCAAACTCTGGCCCGTGGGCCAAATTTGGCCCAACGTGTAATTTGACTTGGCCCTTGAGGCAATATCAAATTAACACTAAAGCTGGACCGTCGATTATACATTGCGGCAGTGCCGCGGTAACACCACATTCACCGCTACTTTTAATACTTGCCAACCCTCCCGGGAGTGACTCCAGCACTCCTCCCGAATTTTTTTTTTTTTTTTTTTTCAGCTAGTCAAACGAGTGCCGGCCCAGTTTCATGTCAGTGCAGCTTCTGCACTCACACACAATTGAATGCAACGCATACTTCATCAACAGCGATACAGGTTACACTGACGGTAGCCAAATAAAAAACTTTAACACTTTTAGAAATATACGCCACACTGTGAATCCACACCAAACAAGAATGACAAACACATTTCGGGAGAACATCCGCACTGTAACACAACATAAACACAACACAACAAATACCCAGAACCCTTTGTAGCACTAAATCTTCCGAGACGCTACAAGGTGTGTGTGTGTGTGGTAGCGGGGGTGTATTTTGTAGCGTCCCGAAAGAGTTAGTGCTGCAAAAGATTCTGGGTATTTGTTCTTTTGTGTTTATGTTGTGTTACGGTGCGGATGTTCTCCCGAAAAGTGTTTTTTATTTTTGTTTGGTGTGGGTTCACAGTGTGGCGTATATTTCTAACAGTGTTAAAGTTTTTTATACTGGCACCCTCAGTGTAACCTGTATCGCTGTTGATGAAGTATGCGTTGCATTCATTTGTGTATGCGTGCTGAAGCTGCACATATCTTGTGACTGGGTCTGAATGATGTTAGAATCGGGTGTACGAGATATGACTGTTGAACACCTTGCCCGATAATGAAAGTTGCCTCAGCTCAAAGCCTGAGCCCCGACATTAAATAACTAGCATCTAAAAACAGATGCCAGGTATCTGGCTTGGGCACATCAAATTAGATCAGTGTGTTGCAAACTGAGCAGTTTAAAGTCCTGAATGGTTGTTTTATTCATTGTTATTTTATTTTCAAATTTATTAGCCTGTGGAAAAAGTTAATGTTGATATTTACCTCAGAAGGCTGCAAATAGAAAAGAGGCATTCAATTTTTATTTAAATTATATTTGATATGCAATTGATATTTTTTAATTATTATTATTATTATTTGAAACTCCATTTTGCATGACACTATAAAGATATATAAGCCTTGCTTGTTCAATATTCAATGCAAAACTTGTTTGGGTCCCTATTAAAAGGTTAATTTGTTCAACCTTGGCTTTGTTCAGTTTTAAACTTTGGCCCACTCTGTATTTGAGTTTGACACCCCTGGTGAAGGTGAAGCTCTGTCATCCTGGAGGCCACGGGGAAGACCCAGGACACATTGGGAACACTATGTCTCCCGGCTGGCCTGGGAACGCCTCGGGATCCCCTGAGAAAAGGTCCTAGGTGAGGGATCAGACAAAGAGCAGCTCAAAGACCTTTATGAAAAGTACAAATCGAGGACCTAGATTTTTTCTCGCCCAGGCGCAGGTCACCGTGGCTCCCCTGTGGAGCCAGGCGCAGAGGTGGGGCACGATGGCGAGCGACTGGTGGCCGGGCCTGTCTCCATGGGGCCCTGCCGGGCTCAGCTCGAAGAGGCAACGTGGGTCAACCCTCCAATGGGCTCACCACTCATGGGCCCATTGAGGTCATAGAGGTCGGATGCAGTGTGAACTGGGCGGCAGCCGAAGGCAGGGCACTTGGCGGTCCGATTATCGGCTACATAAGCTCGCTCTTGGGACGTGGAACGTCACCTCGCTGGGAGGGAAAGAGCCTGAGCTGGTGCGCCAGGTGAAGAAGTTCCGGCTAGATATAGTTGGACTCACTTCGACACACAGCAAGGGCTCTGGAACCTGTTCTCTCAAGAGGGGCTGGACTCTCTTCCACTCTGGCGTTGCAAGCAATGAGAGGCTGGGGTGGCAATTGTTGTTGCTCAAAGCCTGCACGTTGGACTTTAACCCAGTAGACGAGATGGTAGCTTCCCTCCGCCTTCGGGTTGGGTGATGGGTCCTGACTGTTGTTTGTGTTTACGCACCAAACAGCAGCTCAGAGTACCCACTCTTTTTGGATTCCCTTGAGGGAGTACTGCAGAGTGCTCCCTCGGGTGATTCCCTTGTTCTGTTGGGGGACTTCAATGCTCATGTTGGCAAGGACAGTGAAACCTGGAGAGTCGTGATTGGGAAAAATGGCCACCCGGATCTGAACCCAAGTGGTGCTTTGTTATTGGACTTTTGTGCTCGTCACGGATTGTCCATAACAAACACAATGTTCAAACATAAGGAAGAACTTTGAACATGTAACGAGGGAGGTGCTGGACATTGAGTCTGAGTGGACCATGTTCCGTGCCTCTCTTGTCGAGCCTGCTGATTGGAGCTGTGGCCGCAAGGTGTTTGGTGCCTGTCGTGGCGGTAATCCTAGAACTCGCTGGTGGCCACCAGCAGTGAGGGATGCCGTCAAGCTGAAGAAAGAGCCTATCGGGTCCTTTTGGCTCATGGGACTCCAGAGGCAGCGGGCATAGCGACAGGCCAAGCAGTGCCTGGGGAATCTGTGGTGGACTCTCCTATTTCTGGGGCTTAGGTTGCCTAGGTAGTTAAAAAGCTCCTCTGTGGCAAGGCCCCGGTGGTGGATGAGTTCCTTAAGGCTCTGGATACTGTGGGGCTGTCTTGGTTGACAAGACTCTGCAACATCGCGTGAACATTGGGGGCGGTACCTCTGGATTGGCAGACCGGGGTGGTGGTTCCTCTCTTTAAGAAGGGGAACCGGAGGGTGTGTTCCAACTATCGTGAAACACACTCCTCAGCCTTCCCGGTAAGGTCTATTCATGTGTACTGGAGAGGAGGAAACTCGGATCCAGGACGAACAGTGTGGTTTTCGTCCTGGTCGTGGAACGGTAGACCAGGTCTATACTCTCGGCAGGGTCCTTCAGTGTGAAGCGACTGGGATGAGAATCAGCACCTCCAAGTCCAAGTCCATGGTTCTCGCGCAGGAAAGGGTCGAGTGCCATCTCCAGGTTGGGGAGGAGATCTTGCCCCAAGTGGAGGAGTTCAAGTACCTAGGAGTCTTGTTCACGAGTGAGGATAGAGTGGATCGAGAGATCCACAGGCGGATTGGTGCGGCGTCTTCAGTATTAAGGACGCTATATCGATCCGTTGTGGTGAAGAAGGAGCTGAGCCAGAAGGAAAAGCTCTCAATTTACCGTCGATCTACGTTCCCAGCTTTGGGTTATGACCGAAAGGACAAGCGGCCGAAATGCGTTTCCTCTGCCGGGTGGTGGGTCTCTCCCTTAGAGACAGGGTGAGAAGCTCTGTCATCCGGGAGGAACTCAAAGTAAAGCCGCTGCTCCTCCACATTGAGAGGAGCCATGAGGTGGTTCGGGCATCTGCTCAGGATGCCACCCGAACGCCTCTAGGGAGGTGTGGCAGGAGGCCACGGGGAAGACCTAGGACACATTAGAAAGACTATGTCCCCGGCTGGCCTGGGAACGCCTTGGAATACCCCGAGAAGAGCTGGACGAAGTGGCTGGGGAGAGGGAAGTCTGGGATTTTCTGCTCAGGCTGCTGCCCCCGCAACCCGACCTCGGATAAGCGGAAGAAAATGGATAGATTTAGAATGACAGTTATGCTGTCAGATTGAGTACAAAAACTAACTAAACCTTACACAATATAATGTTTCTAGTAAAACTCAGGCATTATTAGCCATTTTGCATGTGTGGTTTAGGAGTTATGTTTAAATAAATAACTGTCAGATTGAGTGTGACAGTAAACTGTCATAGTGAGTAAAACCCTTATTTTGTATTTGCAAACCTTACAAAAACAACTAAATCTAGTTAAACACACAGATACAATATTACAGGCATTTTTAGACATAATGCATGTTTGGTTTTAGAGTAATGTTTATATAACTTTCATATTTAGTATGACAGCTGTACTGTCATATTGATTAAAAAAAACAACTAACTTGTGTCTTTGCAAACCTTACAAAATACCATTTTTCTAGTAAAACTAACTAGATACATGCTCCAGGCATTATTAGCCATTTTGCATGTGTTGTTTGAGTTATGTTTAAATAACTGTCATATTGAGTGTGACAGTATACTGTCATAAAACCCAATTTTTGTATTTGCAACCCTGATTCTAGTAAAACTCACATATATACAATATTACAGGCAGTTTTGGACATAATGCATGTTTGGTTTTGGAGTTATGTTTATATAACTTTCATATATAGTATGACAGCTAAACTGTTATATTGAGTAAAAAAAACTAACTTGTGTTTGTCATAAAACCCAATTTTTGTATTAGCAAACCATACAACTGATTCAAATAAAACTCACATGGATTCAATATTACAGGCATTTTCAGACATTTTGCATGTTTGGTTTAGGAATTATGTTGTAATACATTTGTATTGCTTTTTTCACATTATCTCAGGATTTTTAGAACATTACTGTCATATTGAGTAAAAAAATAATTTTTGTGTTTGCAAGCCTTAAAAAAAGCATATGTTTCCAGTAAAACTCCCAAAGATGCATTATTTCAGGCATTATTAGCCATTTTTCAGGTGTAGTTTAGGAGTTATGTTTAAATAACTGTCATATTGAGTGTGGCGTTATACTGTCATAGTGAGTTAAAAAAAACTAACTTGTGTCTTTGCAAACCTTACAAAAGAAAATGTTTCTAGCAACACTCACAAAGATAATTTTTTTCACGCTATTAGACATGTTTCATGTGTATTTAGGAGTTATAATTAAATAACTTTCATATTGAGTGTTAAAGTTATAATGTCATTATGTGTAAAACCTAATTTTTGTATTTGCAAACCTTACAAAAACAATTGATTCTAGTAAAAATTACATAGATTCAATATTACAGGCATTTTTAGACAATTTACATGTTTGGTTTAAAAGTTGTGTTTGAATACATTTGTATTGCTTTTTTCGCATTATCTCAGGATTCTAAGATCATTACTTTCATATTGAGTAAAACACTACTTTTTGTTTTTGCAAACCTTACAAACTCACATGAATACATTATTATAAGCAATTTTAGACATGACACATGTTTGGTTTTGGAGTTATGTTTATATAACTTTTATATTTAGTATGACTGTTATACTGTCATATTGAATAAAAAAAAAACTAACTTCTGTCTTTGCAAACTTTACAAAATATCATTTTTCTAGTAAAATTAACAAAGATAAATGTCTCCAGGCATTATTACCCATTTTGCATGGGTTGTTTAGGAATTATGTTTAAATACATTTTTATTGCTTTTTTCGCATTATCTCAGGATTCTTAGATCATTACTTTCATATTGAGGAAAAAACTACTTTTTGTTTTTGCAAACCTTACAAACTCACATAAATACATTATTATAGGCAATTTTAGACATGACACACGTTTGGTTCTGGAGTTATGTTTAAATAACTTTCATATTTAGTATGACTGTTATACTGTCTTATTGAATAAAAACAACTAGCTTGTGTCTTTGCAAACTTTAAAAAAGATCATTTTTCTAGTAAAACTAACAAAGATACATGTCTCCAGGCATTATTAGCCATTTTGCATGGGTTGTTTAGGAATTATGTTTAAATACATTTTTATTGCTTTTTTCGCATTATCTCAGGATTTTAAGATCATTACTTTCATATTGAGTAAAAAACTACTTTTTGTTTTTGCAAACCTTACAAACTCACATTAATACATTATTAAAGGCATTTTTAGACATAACACGTGTTTGGTTTTGGAGTTATGCTTATATAAATTTTATATTTAATATGACTGTTATACTGTCATATTTAATTAAAAAAAACTAGCTTGTGTCTTTGCAAACTTTACAAAATATCATTTTTCTAGTAAAACTAACAAAGATACATGTCTCCAGGCATTATTAGCCATTTTGCATGGGTTGTTTAGGAATTATGTTTAAATACATTTTTATTGCTTTTTTCGCATTATCTCAGGATTCTTAGATCATTACTTTCATATTGAGGAAAAAAATACTTTTTGTTTTTGCAAACCTTACAAACTCACATAAATACATTATTATAGGCAATTTTAGACATGACACACGTTTGGTTCTGGAGTTATGTTTAAATAACTTTCATATTTAGTATGACTGTTATACTGTCTTATTGAATAAAAACAACTAGCTTGTGTCTTTGCAAACTTTAAAAAAGATCATTTTTCTAGTAAAACTAACAAAGATACATGTCTCCAGGCATTATTAGCCATTTTGCATGGGTTGTTTAGGAATTATGTTTAAATACATTTTTATTGCTTTTTTCGCATTATCTCAGGATTTTAAGATCATTACTTTCATATTGAGTAAAAAACTACTTTTTGTTTTTGCAAACCTTACAAACTCACATTAATACATTATTACAGGCATTTTTAGACATGACACATGTTTGGTTTATGAGTTTTGTTTATATAACTTTCATATTTAGTATGACTGTTATACTGTCATATTGAATAAAAAAAAACTAGCTTGTGTCTTTGCAAACTTTACAAAATATCATTTTTCTAGTAAAACTAACAAAGATACATGTCTCCAGGCATTATTAGCCATTTTGCATGGGTTGTTTAGGAATTATGTTTAAAGACATTTTTATTGCTTTTTTCGCATTATCTCAGGATTCTTAGATCATTACTTTCATATTAAGTAAAAAACTACTTTTTGTTTTTGCAAACCTTACAAACTCACATAATTACATTATTATAGGCGATTTTAGACATGACACACGTTTGGTTCTGGTGTTATGTTTATATAACTTTCATATTTAGTATGACTGTTATACTGTCTTATTGAATAAAAAAAACTAGCTTGTGTCTTTGCAAACTTTACAAAAGATCATTTTTCTAGTAAAACTAACAAAGATACATGTCTCCAGGCATTATTACCCATTTTGCATGGGTTGTTTAGGAATTATGTTTAAATACATTTTTGTTGCTTTTTTCGCATTATCTCAGGATTCTAAGATCATTACTTTCATATTGAGTAAAACAGTACTTTTTGTTTTTGCAAACCTTACAAACTCACATAAATACATTATTACAGGCATTTTTAGACATGACACATGTTTGGTTTTGGAGTTATGTTTATATAACTTTTATTTTTAATATGACTGTTATACTGTCATATTGAATTAAAAAAAACTAGTTTGTGTCTTTGCAAACTTTACAAAAGATCATTTTCTAGTAAAACTAACAAAGATAAATGTCTCCAGGCATTATTACCCATTTTGCATGGGTTGTTTAGGAATTATGTTTAAATTCATTTTCATTGCTTTTTTCGCATTATCTCAGGATTCTAAGATCATTAATTTCATAATGAGTAAAAAACTACTTTTTGTTTTTGCAAACCTTACAAACTCACATAAATACATTATTACAGACATTTTTAGACATGACACATGTTTGGTTTTGGAGTTATGTTTATATAACTTTTATATTTAGTATGACTTATACTCTCATATTGAATAAAAAAAAACTAGCTTTTGTCTTTGCAAACTTTACAAAAGATCATTTTTCTAGTAAAACTAACAAAGATACATGTCTCCAGGCATTATTACCCATTTTGCAAGGGTTGTTTAGGAAATATGTTTAAATACATTTTTATTGCTTTTTTCGCATTATCTCAGGATTCTAAGATCATTACTTTCATATTGAGGAAAAAAATACTTTTTGTTTTTGCAAACCTTACAAACTCACATAAATACATTATTACAGACATTTTTAGACATGACACATGTTTGGTTTTGGAGTTATGTTTATATAACTTTTATATTTAGTATGACTGTTATACTGTCATATTGAATAAAAAAAAACTAGCTTGTGTCTTTGCAAACTTTACAAAAGATAATTTTTCTAGTAAAACTAACAAAGATACATGTCTCCAGGCATTATTACCCATTTTGCATGGGGTGTTTAGGAAATATGTTTAAATACATTTTTATTGCTTTTTTAGCATTATCTCAGGATTCTAAGATCATTACTTTCATATTGAGGAAAAAACTACTTTTTGTTTTTGCAAACCTTACAAACTCACATAAATACATTATTACAGACATTTTTAGACATGACACATGTTTGGTTTTGGAGTTATGTTTATATAACTATTATATTTAGTATGACTGTTATACTGTCATATTGAATTAAAAAAAAAACTAGCTTGTGTCTTTGCAAACTTTACAAAAGATCATTTTTCTAGTAAAACTAACAAAGATACATGTCTCCAGGCATTATTACCCATTTTGCATGGGGTGTTTAGGAAATATGTTTAAATACATTTTTATTGCTTTTTTCGCATTATCTCAGGATTCTAAGAACATTACAGTCAAGTAAAAAACTACTTTTTATGTTTGCAAAATGTAAAACTTAGTTAAACTCCCAGTGATTCATTATTTCAGGCATTATTAGCCATTTTTTTGTGTGGTTTATGAGTTATGTTTAAATAACTGTCATATTGAGTGTGATTTTGTCATTGTGAGTAAAACCTGATTTTTGTATTTGCAAACCTTACAAAAACAACCGATTCTAGGAAGACTCACATTGATACAATATTACAGGCATGTTTAGACATATTGCATGTTTGGTTTTGGAGTTATATTTATATAACCTGCTTTCTGAGCCGCCACCTTTGTGGTTTGCGTGTCCCACTGATCCAGGAACTATGTTGTCCGGGGGCTTCTATGGTCTCCCAAGACAAAGAGGTCCTAGTAAATAAAGAGCAGCTCAAAGACCTTTATTAAAAGTACAATTGAGGACCTAGATTTTTTCTCGCCCGGACGCAGGTCACCGTGGCTCCCCTGTGGAGCCAGGCCCAGAGGTGTGGCACGATGGCGATTGACGGGCCTGTCCCCATGGGGCCCAGCCGTGCTCAGCTCGAAGAGGCAACGTGGATCCCCCCTCCAGGGCTCACCACTCATGGGCTGGGTCATAGAGGGTGCAGTGTGAGCTGGGCGGCAGCCGAAGGCAGGGCACTTGGTGGTCCGATTATCGGCTACATAAGCTCGCTCTTGGGACATGGAACGTCACCTCGCTGGGAGGGAAGGAGCCTGAGCTGGTGCTTGAGGTGGAGACGTTCCCGGCTAGATATAGTTGGACTCACAGCAAGGGCTCTGGAACCTGTTCTCTCAGAGGGGCTGGACTGAGCTGAACTTTCATTACTTGCAACGCCAGAGTGGAAGAGATTCCACACTGGCGTTGCAACTAAAGAGAGGCTGGGGTGGCAATTCTTGTTGCCCCCCGGCTCAAAGCGTGCACGTTGGACTTTAAACCCAATAGACGAGATGGTAGCTTCCTTCAGCCTTCGGGTTGGGTGAGGGGTCCTGACTGTTGTTTGTGTTTACACACCAAACAGCAGCTCAGAGTACCAACTCTTTTTGGATTCCCTTGAGGGAGTACTGGAGAGTGCTCCCTCGGGTGATTCCCTTGTTCTGCTGGTGGACTTCAACGCTATGTTGGCAACGACAGTGAAACCTGGAGAGTCGTGATTGGGAAAAATGGCCACCCGGATCTGAACCCAAGTGGTGCTTTGTTATTGGACTTTTGTGCTTGTCACGGATTGCCCATAACAAACACAATGTTCAAACATAAGGGTGTCCATATGCGCACTTGGCACAAGGACACCCTCGGCCGCATGATTGACTTTGTAGTTGTGTCATGGGATTTGCGGCCTCATGTTTTGGACACTCTGTGAAGAGAGGGGCAGAGCTTTCTACCAACCACCACCTGGTGGTGAGCTGGCTCCGATGGTAGGGGAGGATGCCGGTCAGACCTGGCAGGCCCAAACGCATTGTAAGGGTCTGCTGGGAACACCTAGCAGAGTCTCCTGAAGAACTTTGAACATGTCCGGAAGAACTTTGAACATGTCACGAGGGAGGTGCTGGACATTGAGTCTGAGTGGACCATGTTCCGTTCCTCTCTTGTTGAGCCAGCTGATTGAAGCTGTGGCCGCAAGGTGTTTGGTGCCTGTCGTGGCGGTAATCCACCAGCAGTGAGGGATGCTGTCAAGCTGAAGAAAGAGCCACCGGGTCCTTTTGGCTCATGGGACTCCAGAGGCAGTGGGCATACCGACAGGCCAAGCGAGACCTCCTCAGTCCCACCAACACGTCTTCCTATGAGGAAACAGTGCCTGGGAAGTCTGTGGTGGGCTGTCCTATTTCTGGGGCTGAGGTTGCCAAGGTAGTTGAAAAGCTCCTCCGTCCGGAGTTCCTTAAGGCTGTGGATGCTGTGGGGCAGTCTTGGTTGACAAGACTCTGCAACATTGCGTCTACATCGGGGGCGGTACCTCTGGATTGGCAGACCGGGGTGGTGGTTCCTCTCTTTAAGACGGGGAACCGCAGGGTGTGTTCCAACTATCGTAGATCACACTCCTCAGCCTTCCCGGTAAGGTCTATTCATGTGTTCATGAGGAGGAACCTCGGATCCAGGACGAACAGTGTGGTTTTCGTCCTGGTCGTGGAACGGTAGACGAGCTCTTTACTCTCGGCAGGGTCCTTGAGTGTGCATGGGAGTTTGCCCAACCAGTCTACATAAGTTTTGTGGACTTGGAGAAGACATTCGACCTTGGCCCCCGGGAAATCCTGTGGGGAGTGCTCAGAGAGTATGGAGTATCGGCATGTCTGATTGTGGCGGGTGTCTCCCTGTATGATCAGTGTCAGAGCTTGGTCCGCATTGCCGGCAGTATGTCGGACCCCTTTCCAGTGAGGGTTGGACTCCGCCAAGGCTGCCCTTTGTCACCGATTCTGTTCATAACTTTAATGGACAGAATATCTAGGCGCAGTCATGGCTTTGAGGATCCCCTCAACGCCATGACTGCGCCTGGTTTGGTGGCTGCAGGATTAGGTCTCTGCTTTTTGCAGATGATGTGGTCCTGATGGCTTCAACTGGCCAAGATCTTCAGCTTTCATTGGATCGGTTCACAGTGAAGCGACTGGGATGAGAATCAGCACCTCCAAGTCCGAGTCCATGGTTCTCGCCCGGGAAAGGGTGGAGTGCCATCTCGAGGTTGGGAAAGAGATCTTGCCCCAAGTGAAGGAGTTCAAGTACCTAGGAGTCTTATTCACGAGTGAGGATAGAGTGGATTCTGAGATCTACAGGCGGATCGGTGCGGCGTCTTCAGTAATGAGGACGCTATATCAATCCGTTGTGGTGAAGAAGGAGCTGAGCCAGAAGGAAAAGCTTTCAATTTACCGGTCGATCAACGTTCCCATCCTCAACTATGGTCATGAGCTTTGGGTTATGACCGAAAGGACAAGGTCACGGGTACAAGCGGCCGAAATGAGTTTCCTCCGCCGGGTGGTGGGTCTCTCCCTTAGAGATAGGGTGAGAAGCTCTGTCATCTGGGAGGAACTCAGTGTAAAGCCGCTGCTCCTCCACATTGAGAGGAGCCAGATGAGGTGGTTCGGGCATCTGCTCAGGATGCCACCCGAACGCCTCCCTAGGTCCGAACGGCAGGAGGCCATGGGGAAGACCTAGGATACATTGGAAAGACTATGGCCTGGGAACGCCTCGGGATCCCCCGAGAAGAGCTGGACGAAGTGGCTGGGGAGAGGGAAGTCTGGGCTCTCTGCTTAGGCTGCTGCCCCCGCAACCCGACCTCGGATAAGCGGAAGAAAATGGATGGATTTAGTATGACAGTTATACTGTCATATTGAGTGTGACAGTATACTGTCATAAAACCCAATTTTTGTATTTGCAAACCTGATTCTAGTAAAACTCACATCTATACAATATTACAGGCAATTTTGGACATAATGCACGTTTGGTTTTGGAGTTATGTTCATATAACTTTAATATATAGTATGACATCTATACTGTTATAATGAGTAAAAAAACTAACTTGTGTCTGTCATAAAACTCAATTTTTGTATTTGCAAACCTTACAAAAACAAATGATTCTAATAAAACTCACATGGATTCAATATTACAGGCATTTTTAGACATTTTGCATGTTTGGTTTAGGAATCATGTTGGAATACATTTGTATTGTTTTTTTCACATTATCTCAGCATTTTAAGAACTTACTGTCATATTGAGTAAAAAAAACTTTTTGTGTTTGCAAGCCTTAAAAAAACAACCGATTCTAGTAAAACTCACATTGATACAATATTACAGGCATGTTTAGACATCTTGCATGTTTGGTTTTGGAGTTATGTTTATATAGCCTGCTTTCTGAGCCGCCACCTTTGTGGTTTGCGTGTCCCACTGATCCTAGGAGCTATGTTGTCCGGGGGCTTCTATGCCCCCTGGTAGGGTCCCCCAAGACAAACAGGTCCTAGGTGAGGAATCAGACAAAGAGCAGCTCAAAGACCTTTATGAAAAGTACAAATCGAGGACCTAGATATTTTCTCGCCCGGACGCGGGTCACCGTGGCTCCCCTGTGGAGCCAGGCCCAGTGGTGGGGCACGATGGCGAGCGACTGGTGCCCATGGGGCCCAGCTCGAAGAGGCAACGTGGGTCCCCCCTGCAATAGGCTCACCACTCACGGGCTGGGTCATAGAGGTCGGGTGCAGTGTTAGCTGGGCGGAAGCCGAAGGCAGGGCACTTGGCGGTCCGATTATCGGCTACATAAGCTCGCTCTTGGGACGTGGAACGTCACCTCGCGAGGTGGAGAAGTTCCCGGCTAGATAAAGCTGGACTCACTTCGACGCACACCAAGGGCTCTGGAACCTGTTCTCTCAAGAGGGGTTGGACTCTCTTCCACTCTGGCGTTGCAAGTAATGAGAGGCTGGGTTGGCAATTTTTGTTTCCCCCCCGGCTCAAAGCCTGCACGTTGGACTTAACCCAGAAGACGAGATGGTAGCTTCCCTCCGCTTTCGGGTTGGGTGACGGGTCCTGACTGTTGTTGGTGTTTATGCACCAAACAGCAGCTCAGAGTACCCACTCTTTTTGGATTCCCTTGAGAGTGCTCCCTCGGGTGATTCCCTTGTTCTGCTGGGGGTCTTCAACGCTCATGTTGGCAACGACTTTGAAACCTGGAGAGTCGTGATTGGGAAAAATGGCCACCCGGATCTGAACCCAAGTGGTGCTTTGTTATTGGACTTTTGTGCTCGTCACGGATTGTCCATAACAAACGCAATGTTCAAACATAAGGGTGTCCATATGTGCACTTGGCACCAGGACACCCTCGGCCGCAGTTCCATTATTGACTTTGTAGTTGTGTCATGGGATTTGCGGTCTCATGTTATGGACACTCGGGTGAAGAGAGGGGCGAGCTTTCTACCGATCAGCACCTGGTGAGCTGGCTCCGATGGTGGGGTAGGATCCCGGACAGACCTGGCAGGCCAAAACGCATTGTGAGAGTCTTTTGGGAATGCCTAGCAGAGTCTCCTGTCAGAGAGAGTTTGTTTTTCCACCTCCGGAGGAACTTTGAACATGTCACAAAGGAGGTGCTGGACATTGAGTCTGAATGGATCATGTTCCGTGCCTCTCTTGTCAAGCCAGCTGATTGGAGGTGTGGCCGCAAGGTGTTTGGTGCCTGTCGTGGCGGTAATCCTAGAACCCGCTGGTGGCCACCAGCAGTGCGGGATGCCGTCAAGCTGAAGAAAGAGCTTATCTGGTCCTTTTGGCTCATGGGACTCCAGAGGCAGCGGGCATACCGACAGGCCAAGCAGTGCCTGGGGAATCTGTGGTGGGCTCTCCTATTTCTGGGGCTGAGGTTGCCAGGGTAGTTAAAAAGCTCCTCGGTGGCAAGGCCCCGGGGGTGGATGAGCTCCGTCCGGAGTTCCTTAAGGCTCTGGATGCTGTGGGGCTGTTTTAGTTGACAAGACTCTGCAACATCGCGTGGACATCAGGGGCGGTACCTCTGGATTGGCAGACCGGGGTGGTGGTTCCTCTCTTTAAGAAGGGGAACCGGAGGGTGTGTTCCAACTATCGTAGATCACACTCCTCAGCCTTCCCGGTAAGGTCTATTCATGTGTACTGGAGAGGAGGAACCTCGGATCCAGGACGAACAGTGTGGTTTTCGTCCTGGTCGTGGAACGGTAGACCAGCTCTATACTCTCGGCAGGGTCCTTGAGTGTGCATGGGAGTTTGTCCAACCAGTCTACATGTGCGTTGTGGACTTGGAGAAGACATTCGACCGTGGCCACCCCGGCAAGTCCTGTGGGGAGTGCTCAGAGAGGATGGGGTATCGGCATGTCTAATTGTGGCGGGTCGCTCCCTGTATGATCAGTGTCAGAGCTTGGTCCGCATTGCCAGCAGTAAGTCGGACCCCTTTCCAGTGAGGGTTGGACCGGAGTCCAACCCTCGTGTTGGCTGCCCTTGGTCACCAAATGTGTTCATAAATTTTATGGACATAATTTCTAGGCGCAGTCATGGCGTTGAGGATCCGGTTTGGTGGCTGCAGGATTAGGTCTCTCCTTTTTGCAGATGATGTGGTCCTTATGGCTTTAACTGGCCAGGATCTTCAGCTCTCATTGGATTGGTTCGCAGCCGAGTGTGAAGCGACTGGGATGAGAATCAGCACCTCCAAGTCCGAGGTTCTCGCCCGGGAAAGGGTGGAGTGCCATTTCGAGGTTGGGCAGGAGATCTTGCCCCAAGTGGATGAGTTCAAGTACCTGGAGTCTTGTTCATGAGTGAGGGAAGAGTGGATCGTGAGATGCACAGGCTGGCGGCCGAAATGAGTTTTCTCCGCTGGGTGGCGGGTCTCTCCCTTACTGTAAGAATTTTCACCGTTTAATTACAGTAACCTACTGGCAGCTAATGGTTCCAGTATAAAACTGTTTTTCTACAGCACACATACTGTGATTTATCACTACAGTTTATTACTCTAAAAAGTATCACAGTTCTGTGCTATATCAAATATACGCTTCACAGCATAATACTGTCATCTGTTTAGCGGCATTACACTGTTATTTTAGTGTATCTACTGTAATATCCATTAACAGTTAATTACAGTAAAATAATTGTAAGCACTATAGACTGAGCTTTACAGTATAATGCCACTAGAAGTTAATGAGTTGAACTTTTAATTTTTCAAAATCAAAACCCCTGCAATCTGCTGGCATAAAAATGACTGGAGAAATGGCCTTGCAAGATTATGTTTTTATTAACCAATTATTTTAAAGTGCATCAAATACATTCAATGTACATTTAGTGCATTCTTCTTATTTTCAGTAAAGCATTTTAACATTTATAACATGTCCACTTAATTTCTAACTGGAGACAAAACACTGAACACGAGTCCAGTGTTTAGTTGTCGGCTACATAAAGCCCCACTCAAAGTCTGTGAGATGTTTTATAAGGGTGGCTACGTGAGGATTTACAGTTGCTGCCTTTTTCTGGACCAGCTTCCCGGTCTTCTTGGACACCACCTTTCCCTGGCTAGCCTTTGTTCCCCTCTCAGGGTGAACGCCAATGAATCGCCTAAAAAAGAGAGAAAGCATAATAGATATTCTGTTGTGATTGAAGATTACTTGCAGTCGATACAGAACCCCCCTCACATTGTTATTTAGGAATATGCACTGCACAAATATTAATATCAATTTTAGGATATATGTGAGCCTATACCATAACCACAGCTGTAGATGAGTGAATGCTCTAAAACCCATTAAGACAAATTCAGAGAGGAAGACAATGCTAAAGCCTCCCCAATCCCTCTCTCTATTTATGTTTTCTCTCCATCTACGGGACCGTGTATTTACGCTGATGTTTCCTGCTTTCACCCATTTAACATATCGTTACCTGCTCATTACCTATCTTCTCTGCATCCTGGGGTCACACTGGTGCTTCTTGCCTTTACCCATTCAACATATCTTTACCTGCACATTACCTACCTTCCCTGCATCCTTGGGTCACACTGGTGCTTCTTTCTTTCACCATACAACATATCTTCACCTGCACATACCTACCTTGTCTGCATGGCCTCGACCACACCTGCGCTTCCTTCTTTCACCCATTCAACATACCTTCACCCGCACATTACCTACCTTCCCTGCATAGTGGGGTCACACTGGTGCTTCCTGCCTTTACCCATTCAACATATCTTCACCCGCACATTACCTACTTGCTCTGCATTCTCGGGTCAAGCTGGTGCTTCCTGCCATCATCCAGTCAACATATCTTTACCTGCAAATTACCTACTTTTTCTGCATCCTGGGGTCAAACAGGTGCTTCCTTCTTTGACGCAGTCAACATATCTTTACCTGCACATTACCTACCTTCTCTGTATCCTAGAGTCAAACTGGTGCTTCAGTCCCTAATAAGAAGGTCCACAAAGGAACAGAAGAGTCATTGATTTAAGGCACAAAATTGGGGAAATGACAAGTCAAATTCCTGAACAGAGGTGAGAAATATAACATAAAATATCCTAACAGTATTTTAACAGTATCAAGAGGATTTACCTTTGAACAAATTCCAATGTCCGAGGACCTTCCTCTTGGTATTCCAAGTTGAACACATAGTAGGTGGCAAGAAGGGCAGCAAGCCCTGAGATTAAGCTAGGTTGGACGCCTTTGCAGATGACATCACCTTCCATGCTGATCATCCAACGTTTTATTGTGACTTTGTCACCAGCAACTGGTACAGTCAAGAAATGCAGTTTATGTTCCTAAACAGTATCCAATATGGGTAGCATTTTAAAAGTATTTGGAATGGCCACCTCACTCGCTCTCTCTTTACTCTGTTTACATCTAGTCTCCTAAGGCAGTGGTTCTCAAATGGGGGTACGCGTACTCCTGGGGGTACTTGAAGGTATGCCAAGGGGTACGTGAGATTTTTTTTAAATATTCTAAAAATAGCAAGAATTCAAAAATCCTTCATAAATATATTTATTGAATAATACTTCGACAAAATATGAATGTAAGTTCATAAACTGAACAATCAAGTAGGCTATTCCATTCATTACCATAAAGCCAGAGTTTCCCCCATGCCATGATGGTTTGACCCTACCTGGCGGTGCCACACGGCACCAACTGTCAATCAACTATCCATGTAGAAAACAATGGAGGCTTGGTTAAAGCGTAGTGGACATGTTCCATAAATATTGATGTTAAAGATTTCTTTTTTTGTGAAGAAATGTTGAGAATGAAGTTCATGAATCCAGATGGATCTCTATTGCAATCCCCAAAGAGGGCACTTTAAGTTGATTACTTCTATGTGTAAAAATCTGTATTTATAATTGAATCACTTGGTTATTTTTCAACAAGTTTTTAGTTATTTTTATATCTTTTTTTCCAAATAGTTCAAGAAAGACCACAACAATGCACTGTTACACAATTTAATAAATCAGAAACTGATGACATAGTGCTGTATTTTACTTCTTTATCTCTTTTTTTCAACCAAAAATGCTTTGCTCTGATTAGGGGGTACTTGAATTTAAAAAATGTTCACAGGGGTACATCACTGAAAAAAGGTTGAGAACCACTGTCCAAAGGCAGTGGTTCTCAACCTTTTTTCAGTGCTATGAACATTTTTTTAATGCAAGTAGACCTCCATGTCTTCATAACAGGAATATCCTGAATTCTCAAGTTGCATATCACAATAGTCATCATCAGTGTTAATAACACAAGAGCTGTTTGGATTTGCTGTTGATCAAGTCAAACTTCGTTCAGTGTAGCCGTAGTGCTTCCTTGACACGTGCGATGTGAAAGTAGACTTAACTGTAAATCTTTTTTCACATTGACTGAAGGGGCACGTAACTGTCCTACCTTCGGTAATATGACTTTTCAAATGCAGGAGAAAGGCCCGTATATCATCGCACTTCGCGCTACATGAGACAATATTACAAGGTAAACCTTCTGCGCTATACATATCAGTCCTACTCTTGCCATATTTATGACGACGGCTGTGAGTTTTGAAGGCTGAGAAGTTGGAAAAAACTCTTGTGCATTTAGGGAAAGCACACTTAAACGATGCATTAGGCATACAACTATGACTTCGCATGTGTCTAACATACGCAAATACATTGCTGCAAGTCGTAGCACATATGTTGCAAGTTATCATCTTTTATGATGACTATGACAAAAAAGAAGAAAACTTAGCTAGCTAGCATGCGGCGGTACATGCGCGTGGTCAACGATAGTGTCTGTGATGCTGACTGTGACGCTATGTCATTTCGGACTTTATAAATATATATATAAAGTAATTCAAACAGAAAATGACACATCAAGGTACAAGTGACTCTTACCTTGTTATCAAAAACACACGATGCAGTAGGATGGATTTAGCAGGGTCGGCCAGGTGAAATGAAGCTCGGTTGGACGAATTGTGGGCGGACCCAAGAAACAAGTCTGAAAAATACTGAATTACACTGTAGGTTTTACAGTAACTTACTGCTGGTCGATATTTTTTGAAAAATGCAAAAAAATGTACAGTACTTAACTGCATTTAAGAAGAACATGATAGGTTGATTGGCAACACTAAATTGGCCCTAGTGTGTGAATGTGAGTGTGAATGTTGTCTGTCTATCTGTGTTGGCCCTGCGATGAGGTGGCGACTTGTCCAGGGTGTACCCCGCCTTCCGCCCGATTGTAGCTGAGATAGGCTCCAGCGACCCCGAAGGGAATAAGCGGTAGAAAGTGGATGGATGGATGGAGTATATAACTGTAATTTATTTTTTTATTTTTACAGTAATTTTTTACAGTGAAGGTCATGGGTGTCAAACTCTGGCCCGTGGGCCAAATTTGGCCCAACGTGTAATTTGACTTGGCCCTTGAGGCAATATCAAATTAACACTAAAGCTGGACCGTCGATTATACATTGCGGCAGTGCCGCGGTAACACCACATTCACCGCTACTTTTAATACTTGCCAACCCTCCCGGGAGTGACTCCAGCACTCCTCCCGAATTTTTTTTTTTTTTTTCAGCTAGTCAAACGAGTGCCGGCCCAGTTTCATGTCAGTGCAGCTTCTGCACCCACACACAATTGAATGCAACGCATACTTCATCAACAGCGATACAGGTTACACTGACGGTAGCCAAATAAAAAACTTTAACACTTTTAGAAATATACGCCACACTGTGAATCCACACCAAACAAGAATGACAAACACATTTCGGGAGAACATCCGCACCGTAACACAACATAAACACAACACAACAAATGCCCAGAACCCTTTGTAGCACTAAATCTTCCGAGACGCTACAAGGTGTGTGTGTGTGTGGTAGCGGGGGTGTATTTTGTAGCGTCCCGAAAGAGTTAGTGCTGCAAAAGATTCTGGGTATTTGTTCTTTTGTGTTTATGTTGTGTTACGGTGCGGATGTTCTCCCGAAAAGTGTTTTTTTATTTTTGTTTGGTGTGGGTTCACAGTGTGGCGTATATTTCTAACAGTGTTAAAGTTTTTTATACTGGCACCCTCAGTGTAACCTGTATCGCTGTTGATGAAGTATGCGTTGCATTCATTTGTGTATGCGTGCTGAAGCTGCACATATCTTGTGACTGGGTCTGAATGATGTTTGAATCGGGTGTACGAGATATGACTGTTGAACACCTTGTCCGATAATGAAAGTTGCCTCAGCTCAAAGCCTGAGCCCCGACATTAAATAACTAGCATCTAAAAAAAGATGCCAGGTATCTGGCTTGGGCACATCAAATTAGATCAGTGTGTTGCAAACTGAGCAGTTTAAAGTCCTGAATGGTTGTTTTATTCATTGTTATTTTATTTTCAAATTTATTAGCCTGTGGAAAAAGTTAATGTTGATATTTACCTCAGAAGGCTGCAAATAGAAAAGAGGCATTCAATTTGTATTTAAATTATATTTGATATGCAATTGATATTTTTTAATTATTATTATTATTATTTGAAACTCCATTTTGCATGACACTATAAAGTTATATAAGCCTTGCTTGTTCAATATTCAATGCAAAACTTGTTTGGGTCCCTATTAAAAGGTTAATTTGTTCAACCTTAGCCCCTTTGTTCAGTTTTAAACTTTGGCCCACTCTGTATTTGAGTTTGACACCCCTGGTGAAGGTGAAGCTCTGTCATCCTGGAGGCCACGGGGAAGACCCAGGACACATTGGGAACACTATGTCTCCCGGCTGGCCTGGAAACGCCTCGGGATCCCCTGAGAAAAGGTCCTAGGTGAGGGATCAGACAAAGAGCAGCTCAAAGACCTTTATGAAAAGTACAAATCGAGGACCTAGATTTTTTCTCGCCCAGGCGCAGGTCACCGTGGCTCCCCTGTGGAGCCAGGCGCAGAGGTGGGGCACGATGGCGAGCGACTGGTGGCCGGTTCTGTCTCCATGGGGCCCTGCCGGGCTCAGCTCGAAGAGGCAACGTGGTTCAACCCTCCAATGGGCTCACCACTCATGGGCCCATTGAGGTCATAGAGGTCGGATGCAGTGTGAACTGGGCGGCAGCCGAAGGCAGGGCACTTGGCGGTCCGATTATCGGCTACATAAGCTCGCTCTTGGGACGTGGAACGTCACCTCGCTGGGAGGGAAAGAGCCTGAGCTGGTGCGCCAGGTGAAGAAGTTCCGGCTAGATATAGTTGGACTCACTTCGACGCACAGCAAGGGCTCTGGAACCTGTTCTCTCAAGTACTGCAGAGTGCTCCCTCGGGTGATTCCCTTGTTCTGTTGGGGGACTTCAATGCTCATGTTGGCAAGGACAGTGAAACCTGGAGAGTCGTGATTGGGAAAAATGGCCACCCGGATCTGAACCCAAGTGGTGCTTTGTTATTGGACTTTTGTGCTCGTCACGGATTGTCCATAACAAACACAATGTTCAAACATAAGGAAGAACTTTGAACATGTCACGAGGGAGGTGCTGGACATTGAGTCTGAGTGGATCATGTTCCGTGCCTCTCTTGTCGAGCCTGCTGATTGGAGCTGTGGCCGCAAGGTGTTTGGTGCCTGTCGTGGCGGTAATCCTAGAACTCGCTGGTGGCCACCAGCAGTGAGGGATGCCGTCAAGCTGAAGAAAGAGCCTATCGGGTCCTTTTGGCTCATGGGACTCCAGAGGCAGCGGGCATAGCGACAGGCCAAGCAGTGCCTGGGGAATCTGTGGTGGACTCTCCTATTTCTGGGGCTTAGGTTGCCTAGGTAGTTAAAAAGCTCCTCTGTGGAAAGACCCCGGTGGTGGATGAGTTCCTCAAGCTCTGGATACTGTGGGGCTGTCTTGGTTGACAAGACTCTTCAACATCGCGTGAACATTGGGGGCGGTACCTCTGGATTGGCAGACCGGGGTGGTGGTTCCTCTCTTTAAGAAGGGGAACCGGAGGGTGTGTTCCAACTATCGTGAAACACACTCCTCAGCCTTCTCGGTAAGGTCTATTCATGTGTACTGGAGAGGAGGAAACTCGGATCCAGGACGAACAGTGTGGTTTTCGTCCTGGTCGTGGAACGGTAGACCAGGTCTATACTCTCGGCAGGGTCCTTGAGTGTGAAGCGACTGGGATGAGAATCAGCACCTCCAAGTCCAAGTCCATGGTTCTCGCGCAGGAAAGGGTCGAGTGCCATCTCCAGGTTGGGGAGGAGATCTTGCCCCAAGTGGAGGAGTTCAAGTACCTAGGAGTCTTGTTCACGAGTGAGGATAGAGTGGATCGAGAGATCCACAGGCGGATTGGTGCGGCGTCTTCAGTATTGAGGACGCTATATCGATCCGTTGTGGTGAAGAAGGAGCTGAGCCAGAAGGAAAAGCTCTCAATTTACCGTCGATCTACGTTCCCAGCTTTGGGTTATGACCGAAAGGACAAGCGGCCGAAATGCGTTTCCTCTGCCGGGTGGTGGGTCTCTCCCTTAGAGACAGGGTGAGAAGCTCTGTCATCCGGGAGGAACTCAAAGTAAAGCCGCTGCTCCTCCACATTGAGAGGAGCCATGAGGTGGTTCGGGCATCTGCTCAGGATGCCACCCGAACGCCTCTAGGGAGGTGTGGCAGGAGGCCACGGGGAAGACCTAGGACACATTGGAAAGACTATGTCCCCGGCTGGCCTGGGAACGCCTCGGAATACCCCGAGAAGAGCTGGACGAAGTGGCTGGGGAGAGGGAAATCTGGGATTTTCTGCTCAGGCTGCTGCCCCCGCAACCCGACCTCGGATAAGCGGAAGAAAATGGATGGATTTAGAATGACAGTTATACTGTCAGATTGAGTACAAAAACTAACTAAACCTTACACAATATAATGTTTCTAGTAAAACTCACAAAAATACATATCTCCAGGCATTATTAGCCATTTTGCATGTGTGGTTTAGGAGTTATGTTTAAATAAATAACTGTCAGATTGAGTGTGACAGTAAACTGTCATAGTGAGTAAAACCCTTATTTTGTATTTGCAAACCTTACAAAAACAACTAAATCTAGTTAAACTCACACAGATACAATATTACAGGCATTTTTAGACACAATGCATGTTTGGTTTTAGAGTAATGTTTATCTAACTTTCATATTTAGTATGACAGTTATACTGTCATATTGAATAAAAAAAACAACTAACTTGTTTCTTTGCAAACCTTACAAAATACCATTTCTCTAGTAAAACTAACTAAGATACATGCTCCAGGCATTAATAGCTATTTTGCATGTGTTGTTTGAGTTATGTTTAAATAACTGTCATATTGAGTGTGACAGTATACTGTCATAAAACCCAATTTTTGTATTTGCAACCCTGATTCTGCTAAAACTCACATATATACAATATTACAGGCAGTTTTGGACATAATGCATGTTTGGTTTTGGTTTTGGAGTTATGTTTATATAACTTTCATATATAGTATGACAGCTAAACTGTTATATTGAGTAAAAAAACTAACTTGTGTTTGTCATGAAACCCAATTTTTGTATTAGCAAACCATACAACTGATTCAAATAAAACTCACATGGATTCAATATTACAGGCATTTTCAGACATTTTGCATGTTTGGTTTAGGAATTATGTTGTAATACATAATACAATACAAATAATTTTTGTGTTTGCAAGCCTTAAAAAAGCATATGTTTCCAGTAAAACTCCCAAAGATGCATTATTTCAGGCACTATTAGCCATTTTTCAGGTGTGGTTTAGGAGTAATGTTTAAATAACTCTCATATTGAGTGTGGCGTTATATTGTCATATTGAGTTAAAAAAAACTAACTTGTGTCTTTGCAAACCTTACAAAAGAAAATGTTTCTAGCAACACTCACAAAGATATTTTTTTTCACGCTGTTAGACATGTTTCATGTGTATTTAGGAGTTATAATTAAATAACTTTCATATTGAGTGTTAAAGTTATAATGTCATTATGTGTAAAACCTAATTTTTGTATTTGCAAACCTTACAAAAACAATTGATTCTAGTAAAACTTACATAGATTCAATATTACAGGCATTTTTAGACAATTTACATGTTTGGTTTAAAGTTGTGTTTGAATACATTTGTATTGCTTTTTTCGCATTATCTCAGGATTCTAAGATCATTACTTTCATATTGAGTAAAACACTACTTTTTGTTTTTGCAAACCTTACAAACTCACATGAATACATTATTATAAGCAATTTTAGACATGACACATGTTTGGTTCTGGAGTTATGTTTATATAACTTTTATATTTAGTATGACTGTTATACTGTGATTGAATTAAAAAAAAAACTACCTTGTGTCTTTGCAAACTTTACAAAAGATCATTTTTCTAGTAAAACTAACAAAGATACATGTCTCCAGGCATTATTACCCATTTTGCATGGGTTGTTTAGGAATTATGTTTAAATACAATTGTATTGCTTTTTTCGCATTATCTCAGGATTCTTATATCATTACTTTCATATTGAGGAAAAAACTACTTTTTGTTTTTGCCAACCTTACAAACTCACATAAATACATTATTATAGGCAATTTTAGACATGACACACGTTTGGTTCTGGAGTTATGTTTATATAACTTTCATATTTAGTATGACTGTTATACTGTCTTATTGAATAAAAACAACTAGCTTGTGTCTTTGCAAACTTTAAAAAATATCATTTTTCTAGTAAATCTAACAAAGATACATGTCTCCAGGCATTATTACCCATTTTGCATGGGTTGTTTAGGAATTATGTTTAAATACATTTTTCATGCTTTTTTCGCATTATCTCAGGATTCTAAAATGCTTACTTTCATATTGAGGAAAAGACTACTTTTTGTTTTTGCAAACCGTACAAACTCACATAAATACATTATTATAGGCAATTTTAGACATGACACACGTTTGGTTCTGGAGTTATGTTTATATAACTTTCATATTTAGTATGACTGTTATACTGTATTATTGAATAAAAACAACTAGCTTGTGTCTTTGCAAACTTTACAAAATATACATTTCCTAGTAAAACTAACAAAGATACATGTCTCCAGGCATTATTACCCATTTTGCCTGGGTTGTTTAGGAGTTATGTTTAAATACATTTTTATTGCTTTTTTCGCATTATCTCAGGATTCTAAGATCATTACTTTCATATTGAGGAAAAAACTACTTTTTGTTTTTGCAAACCTTACAAACTCACATAAATACATTATTACAGACATTTTTAGACATGACACATGTTTGGTTTTGGAGTTATGTTTATATAACTTTTATATTTAGTATGACTGTTATACTGTCATATTGAATAAAAAAAAACTAGCTTGTGTCTTTGCAAACTTTACAAAATATCATTTTTCTAGTAAAACTAACAAAGATACATGTCTCCAGGCATTATTACCCATTTTGCATGGGTTGTTTAGGAATTATGTTTAAATACATTTTTATTGCTTTTTTCGCATTATCTCAGGATTCTAAAATCCTTACTTTCATATTGAGGAAAAAAGGTAAACATAACCTTGAGAATAGAAACAGGTCGGTAGTTGCCAGATTCCAATGTGTTTCCTTTTTCGAAGAGGGGAGTTACTCTTGCTATCTTAAAATCTTTTTGTACTTGGCCGTGTGAAATTGAGAGGTTTATTATGTGCGTGATGATTGGGGCAATGATGGAGGAAGAGTCCCTGAGGAATCTGAAGGGATAATTATCAAGGCCGGTGGCCTTGTTTGGGTGGAGCGCGCTCAATTTCTTAAGCACCTCATCAGCTGTGACAATTTCTAATTTGAAATCATTGTTGGATACTTCTAGCTTTCTGTAGAAGGCTTTAATGTGTTCTACACCAAAGCGACCAGAGTGGTGGGACAGCTTGTTGACAATCATGTGCTTTTTCCTTCCAGACCCTAGTGGATTTGCCACTTCAAAGGAATCTTGATAAAGAATTATGCCTAAGGAGGAGGTCCTGTCTTTCAGCAGAATGTTCTTTTTAATATTTGTGCCATCCCACAAATCCTGAATAACATTATCAGGTTGGATTCCAGTTTTTACTTGCTGTATTTGCTCCCTCACAGACTTTAAGGATAACAGTGACTCAATGGTGTTTTTCACTGGCACATATTGTAGATAACTTTCTTTGCCTGATTCATTCTGACCAAGACAAATTGGGAGTGGCTCCACATATTTAAAGTTACAAGTGACTCTGATTGCACGGGAATTACCTTGTTATCAAAAACACACCAGTAGGATGGATTTAGCTGCGACGGCCAGGTGGCAGCAGGTTATCGCTCGTCCATCTATCGGTACTTGGGCTTCTATGCCCCCTGGTAGGGTCTCCCAGACAAACAGGTCCTAGGTGAGGGATCAGAAAAAAAGCAGCTCAAAGACCTTTATGAGAAGTACAAATCGAGGACCTAGATTTTTCCTCGCCCGGACGCGGGTCACCGGGGCTCCCCTCTGTAGCCAGGCCCAGAGGTGGGGCACGATGGCGAGCGCCTGGTGGCCGGGCCTGTCCCCATGGGACTCAGGCTCAGCTCAAAGAGGCAATGTGGGTCCCCCCTCCAATGGGCTCACCACTCATTGGCTGGGTCATAGAGGTCGGGTGCAGTGTGAGCTGGGCAGCAGCCGAAGGCAGGGCACTTGGCGGTCCAATCATCGGCGACATAAGCTAGCTCTTGAGACGTGGAATGTCACTTCGCTGGGAGAGAAGGAGAAGTTCCGGCTAGACATAGTTGGACTCACTTCTACGCACAGCAAGGGCTCTGGAACCGGTTCTCTCTGGGGCCGGACTCTCTTCCACTCTGGCATTGCAAGCAATGAGAGGCGACAGGCTGGGGTGGCAATTCTTGTTGTCCCCCCGGCTCAAAGCCTGCACGTTGGACTTTAACACAGTAGACGAGATGGTAGCTTCCCTCCGCCTTCGGGTTGGGGGACGGGTCCTGACTGTTTTTTGTGTTTACGCACCAAACAGCAGTTTAGAGTACCCACTTCTTTGGATTCCCTTGAGGGAGTACTGGAGAGTGCTCCCTCGGGTGATTCCCTTGTTCTGCTGGGGGGCTTCAACGCTCATGTTGGCAACGACAGTGAAACCTGGAGAGGCGTGATTGGGAAAAATGACCACCCGGATGTGAACCCAAGTGGTGCTTTGTTATTGGACTTTTGTACTCGTCACGGATTGTCCATAACAAACATAATGTTCAAACATAAGGGTGTCCATTTGTGCACTTGGCACCAGGACACCCTCGGCCGCAGTTCCATGATTGACTTTGTAGTTGTGTCATCGGATTTGCGGCCTCATGTTTTGGACACTCGGGTGACGAGAGGGGCAGAGCTTTCTACCGATCACCACCTGGTGGTGAGCTGGCTCCGATGGTGGGGGATGATGCGGGACAGACCTGGCAGGCCCAAATGCATTGTGAAGGTCTGCTGGAAACGCCTAGCAGAGTCTCCTGTCAGAGAGAGTTTCAATTCCCACCTCCGGAAGAACTTTGAACATGTCACGAGGGAGGTGCTCGGCCATTTTCCGTGCCCCTCTTGGCGAGGCGGCTGATTGGAGCTGTGGCCTCAAGGTGTTTGGTGCATGTCGTGGCGGTAATCCTAGAACCTGCTGGTGGATACCAGCAGTGAGGGAAGCCATCAAACACTGAAGAAAGAGCCTATCTGCCATGGGGTAGGGGGGGGGGGGCAGTGTGCTGCTGACCTTTACTGTGGCTATTACGGATCGGTGGAGGGAATACTTCGAAGACCTCCTCAATCCCACCAACATGTCTTCCTATGTTTAAGCAGTGCCTGGGGAATCTGTGGTGGGTTCTCCTATTTCTGGGGCTGAAGTTGCTGAGGTAGTTAAAAAGCTCCTCGGTGGCAAGGTGGATGAGATCCTTAAGGCTCTGGATGCTGTGGGGCTGTCTTGGTTGACAAGACTCTGCAACATCGCATGGACATTGGGGGCGGTACCTCTGGTTTGGGAGACCGGGGTGGTGGTTCCTCTCTTTAAGAAGGGGAACCGGAGCGTGTGTTCCAACTATCGTGGATCACACTCCTCAGCCTTCCCGGTAAGGTCTATTCATGTGTACTGGAGAGGAGGCTACGCCGGATAGTCGAACCTCGGATCCTCCAGTACCACGACCAGGACGAAAACCACACTGTTCGTCCTGGTCGTGGAACTTTAGACCAGCTCTATATTCTCGGCAGGGTCCTTGAGTGTGCATGGGAGTTTGCCTAACCAGTCTACATGGGCTTTGTGGACTTGGAGAAGGCATTCGACCGTATCCCGGGAAGTCCTGTGGGGAGTGCTCAAAGAGTATGGGGTATCGGACTGTCTGATTGTGGCGGGTCGCTCCCTGTATGATCAGTGTCAGAGCTTTGTCCTCATTGCCGGCAGTAAGTCGGACCCCTTTCCAGTGAGGCTGCCCTTTGTCACCGATTCTGTTCAAAACTTTTATGGACAGAATTTCTAGGTGCAGTCATGGTGTTGAGGGGATCCGGTTTGGTGGCTGCAGGATTAGGTCTCTGCTTTTTGCAGATAATGTGGTCCTGATGGCTTCTACTGGCCAGGATCTTCAGCTCTTATTGGATCGGTTCGCAGCCGAGTGTGAAGCGACTGGGATGAGAATCAGCACCTCCAAGTCCAAGTCCATGGTTCTCGCCCGGGAAAGGGTGGAGTGCCATCTACAGGTTGGGGAGGAGATCTTGCCCAAAGTGGAGGAGTTTAAGTACCTAGGAGTCTTGTTCACAAGTGAGGGAACAGTGGATCGTAAGATCCACAGGCGGATTGGTGCGGCGTCTTCAGTAATGAGGACGCTATATCGATCCGTTGTGGTGAAGAAGGAGCTGAGCCAGAAGGAAAAGCTCTCAATTTACCGGTCGATCTACGTTCCCATCGTCACTTATGGTCATGAGCTTTGGGTTATGACCGAAAGGACAAGATCACGGGTACAAGCGGCCGAAATGAGTTTCCTCCGCCGGGTGGCAGGTCTCTCCCTTAGAGATAGGGTGAGAAGCTCTGTCATCCGGGAGGAACTCAGAGTAAAGCTGCAGCTCCTCCACATTGAGAAGAGCCAGGTGAGGTGGTTCGGGCATCCTGCTCAGGGATGCCACTCCGAACGCCTCCCCTAGGGAGGTGTCTAGGGCAAGTCCGACCGGCAGGAGGCCGGGGAAGAGCCAGGACACATTTGCAAGAAAATGTCTCCCGGCTGGCCTGGCAACGCCTCGGGATCCCCCGAGAAGAGCTGGACAAAGTTGCTGGGGAGAGGGAAGTCTGGCTTTTCTGCTAAGGCTGCTGCCCCCGCAACCCGACCTTGGATAAGCGGAAGAAAATGGATGGATGGATGGATTTAGTATGACAGTTATACTGTCATATTGAGTAAAACAACTAACTTGTGTCTTTGCAAACCTTACAAAATATATGTTTTCTAGTAAAACTCACAAAGATACATTTTTCCAGGCATTATTAGCCATTTTGCATGTGTGGTTTAGGAGTTATGTTTAAATAACTGTCAGATTGAATGTAAAAGTATACTGTCATTGTGAGAAAAACCCATAGTTTGTATTTGCAAACCTTACAAAAACAACAGATTCTAGTTAAACTCACATGAATACAATATTACAGGCATTTTTAGACATAATGCATGTTTGCTTTTGGAGTTATGTTTATATAACTTTCATATTTAGTCAGACAGTTACACTGTCATATTGAGTAAAAAAAAACTAACTTGTGTCTTTACAACCCTTACACAACATTTTTTTTTTAGTAAAACTCACAACGATATATTTCTCCAGGCAATATTAGCCTTTTTACATGTGTGGTTTAAGAGTTATGTTTAAATAACTGTCATATTGAAGTGGCAGTAATACTGTCATAAGTAACACCTAATTTTTGTATTTGTAAACCTTACCAAAATACCTGATTCTGGTAAAACTCACATGGATTCAATATTACAGGCATGTTTAAATTTTGGAGTAATGTTTATCTAACTTTCATATGTAGTCATATTGAGTAAAACAACTAACTTGTGTCTTTGCAAACCTTACAAAAGATCATTATTCTAGTAAAACTAACAAAGATACATTTCTCCAGGCATTATTAGCAATTGCTTATGTGTTGTTTAGGAGTTATGTTTAAAAAAACTGTCATATTGAGTGTGGCAGTATACTGTCATAGTGAGTAAAACCTAATTTTTGTATTTGCAAACCTTACAAAAAAATCTGATTCTAGTAAAACTCACATAGATACAATATTACAGGCATTTTTAGACATTATGCATATTTGGTTTTGAAATTATGTTTATATAACCTTCATATATAGAATGACAGCTATACTGTAATATTGAGTAAAAAAAAATAACTTGTGTCTTTGCAAACCTTACAAAATATGATTTTTCTTGTAAAACTCACAAAGATAAAATTTTCACGCATTATTAGGAATTTTGCATGGTTGGTTTAGGAATTATGTTGGAATACATTTTTATTGCTTTTTTCGCATTGTCTCCGGATTTTAAAAACATTACTGTAATATTAAGTAAAAAAACTACTTTTTGTGTTTGCAAGCCTTAAAAAAGCATATGTTTCGAGTAAAACTCACGAGGATGCATTATATCAGGCATTTTTAGACAGATTGCATGTTTGGTTTTGGAGTTATGTTCAAATAACTTTCATCTTTAGTATGACAGTTATACAGTAGTATTAAATTTAAAAAACTAACTTGTGTCTTTGCAAACCTTACAAAAGATCATTTTTCTAGTAAAACTAACAAATATACATGTCTCTAGGCTTTATTAGCCATTTTGCATGTGTTGTTTAGGAGTTATGTTTGAATACATTTTTATTGCTTTTTTCGCATTATCTCATGATTCCAAGAACATTACTGTCATATTGAGTAAAAAACTACTTTTTGTTTTTGCAAGCTTTAAAAAAGCATGTTTTTAGAGTAAAACTACCAATGATGCATTATTTCAGGCATTATTAGCTATTTTTTATGTGTGGTTTACTAGTAATGTTTAATAACTGTCATATTGAGTGTGACAGTATACTGTCATAGTGAGTAAAACCTAATTTTTGTATATGAAAACCTTAAGAAAACAACTGATTCTAGTAAAACTCACATGGATTCAATATTACAGGCATTTTTAGACATTTTGCATGTTTGGTTTAGGAATTATGATGGAAAACCTTTTTATTGCTTTTTTCGCATTATCTCAGGATTCTAAGAAAATAATTGTCATATTGAGTAAAAAACTACTTTTTGTTTTTGCAAACCTTACACAATATATTTTTTCCAGTAAAACTCACAAAGATATATTTCTCCAGGCAATATTAGCCATTTTGCATTTGTGGTTTAGGAGTTATGTTTGAAAAAACTGTCATATTGTTTGTGGCAGTTATACTGTCATTATGAGTAAAACATAAATTTTGTATTTGTAAACCTTACCAAATACCTGATTCTGGTAAAACTCACATTGATTCAAAATTACAGGCATTTTTAGACATGTTGCATGTTTGGTTTAGGAATTATGATGGAATACATTTTTATTGCTTTTTTCGCATTATCTCAGGATTCTAAGAACATTATTATCATATTGAGTAAAAAACGACTTTTTGTGTTTGCAAGCCTTAAAAAAGCATATGTTTCGAGCAAAACTCACAAGAATGCATCATTTGAGGCATTATTAGCAATTTTTTATGTGTAGTTTAGGAGTCATGTTTAAATAACTTACATATTGAGCGTGGCAGTTAAACTGTTATATTGAGAAAAAATTATAATATGTGTCTTTGCAAACCTTACAAATAAAAATGTTTCTAGTAAAACTCACAAAGATACATTTCTTAATTCATTTTTAGACATTTTGCATGTTTGGTTTAGGAATTATGAAGAAATAAATTTTTATTGCTTTTTTCGCATTATCTCAGGATTTTAAGAACATTATTGTCATATTGAGTGAAAAACTACTTTCTGTTTTTGCTAGCCCTAAAAAAGCATATTTTTAGAGTAAAACTCCCAATGATGAATTATTTCAGGCATTATTAGCTATTTTGTATGTGTGGTTTACTAGTTATGTTTAATAACTGTCATATTGAGTGTGACTGTATACTGTCATAGTGAGTAAAACCTAATTTTTGTATATGAAAACCTTAAGAAAACAACTGATTCTAGTAAAACTCACATGGATTCAATATTACAGGCATTTTTAGACATTTTGCATGTTTGGTTTAGGAATTATGATGGAATACTTTTTTTATTGCTTTTTTCGCATTATCTCAGGATTCTAAGAACATAATTGTCATATTGAGTAAAAAACTACTTTTTGTTTTTGCAAACCTTACACAATATATTTTTTCCAGTAAAACTCACAAAGATATATTTCTCCAGGCAATATTAGCCATTTTGCATTTGTGGTTTAGGAGTTATGTTTGAAAAAACTGTCATATTGTTTGTGGCAGTTATACTGTCATTATGAGTAAAACATAATTTTTGTATTTGTAAACCTTACCAAAATACCTGATTCTGGTAAAACTCACATATATTTATTATTACAGGCATTTTTACACATAATGCATGTTTGGTTTTGGAGTTATTTTTATATAAATTTCATATTTAGTATGACAGCTATACTGTCATATTGAGTAAAGAAAACTAACTTGTGTCTTTGCAAACCTTACAAAATATTATTTTTCTAGTAAAACTAACAAAGATACATATCTCCAGGTAGTATTAGCCATTTTACAATCTGTTGTTTAGGAGTTATGTTTGAATAGGTTTTTATTGCTTTTTTTGCATTATCCCAGGATTCTAAGAACATTACAGTCATATGGAGTAAAAAAATACTTTTTGTGTTTGCGGGCTTTAAAAAAAGCATATGTTTAGGGTAAAACTCCCAATGATGCATTATTTCAGGCATTTTTAGCCATTTTGCATGGGTGGTTTACTAGTTATGTTTAATAACTGTCATAGTGAGTAAAACCTAATTTTTGGATTTGCAAACCTTACAAAAGATTATCTGATTCTAGTAAAACTCAAATGGATTCAATATTACAGGCATTTTTAGACATGTTGCATGTTTGGTTTAGGAATTATGATGGAATACATTTTTATTGCTTTTTTCGCATTATCTCAGGATTCTAAGAACATTATTATCATATTGAGTAAAAAACTACTTTTTGTGTTTGCAAGCCTTAAAAAAGCATATGTTTCGAGCAAAACTCACAAGAATGCATCATTTGAGGCAATATTAGCAATTGTTCATGTGTAGTTTAGGAGTCATGTTTAAAAATAACTTACATATTGAGCGTGGCAGTTAAACTGTCATATTGAGTAAAAAAATTAATTTGTGTCTTTGAAAATCTTACGAAAGAAAATGTTTCTAGTAAAACTCACAAAGATACATTTCTTAATTCATTTTTAGACATTTTGCATGTTTGGTTTAGGAATTATGATGAAATACATTTTTATTGCTTTTTTCGCATTATCTCAGGATTCTAAGAACATTATTGTCATATTGAGTAAAAAACTACTTTTTGTGTTTGCAAGCCTAAAAAAAGCATATGTTTCGAGCAAAACTCACAGGAATGCATTATTTAAAGCATTATTAGCCATTTTTCATCGGTAGTTTAGGAGTTATGTTTAAATAACTTACATATTGAGCGTGGCAGTTATACTGTCATATTGAGTGAAAAAAAAATAACTTTTGTGTTTGCAAACCTTACAAAAGAAATGTTTCTAGTAAAACTCACAAAGATACATTCATTATTAGACATTTTTCATGTGTGGTTTCATATTGAGTGTGGCAGTTATACTGTCATTATGGGTAAAACCTAATTTTTGTATTTGCAAACCTTACAAAAACAACTGATTCTATTGAAACGTAACATTGATTCAATATTATAGGCATTTTTAGACATTTTGCATGTTTGGTTTAGGAGTTGTGTTTGAATCATTTTTTATTGCTTTTTTGGCATTATCTCACACTGTAAGAAATTTCACCATTTAATTACAGTAACCTACTGGCAGCTAATGGTTCCAGTATAAAACTGTTTTTAAAAACTGCTATGCGAATGTATTCATACTGCATAGCAGTTTTTAAAAACAGTTTTATACTGGAACCAGTAGGTTACTGTAATTAAATGGTGAAATTATGTTGTTAGGGAGTTTTTGACGTGGCGACTTGAATTGTAATGGAGCTGTCCAGTTCTTGTCTGTGTCCTTTTGTAATCCTTCTTCCATTATTTTCAAGAAGGCTTTGTCCTGAATGGAGGGTGCGATGTAATTGTCATGTCTGGTTTGTTTGAACACATTACATCCTAAATGATCAGGTTCACAAGCGCTATCCACAAGTTGGGTGCTGAAGCTGAATGGAATTTGTATCTCACAATGTCTCGCTATTACATTAAATACATTGGGGCATGTCTCAAACATTGTAGGACGCCCCTTCTCAGTTGTATTTGTGAACAGCATTTTCACAGCGAGAGTTTTGTGGACATCACCTAAACACACGTTTCCTACTATGACCCACCCGAGGTCCAATTTTTGTGTATAAAGTGCGTTGTTAGGGCCACTTATCTGTTTATGGACTTTGTGAACTCTAATAACATCCCGTCCGAGAAGCATGTGTATTAGAGTCCAGGTCAGGGATAAGGTGAGCTACTGACTTTAGGTGACTGTGTTGCATAGATGCACTGGGTGTGGGAATTGCATCTCTATCGTTTGGGATATTTATACATTCAATGAGGCTAGGCAATGGGATGTGGACTGAACCATCCAAGGCCGCCACTACATATCCTGTAGCTCTCCTGCCCATTGCTTTTTTAGTACCAGCACATGTCCTTAGTGAGTAAGGGGAACTAGGGCCACGGTCATTGAACAATTGAAAAAACTCAGGACATACATTGTTCATCATGGATGGCATAGAGCCTTACTGCTTGTTCAGGATGGCCTGCTGGGTACACTTTAACAAGACTAATTTTAGAGCAGGATCTGCCTGCTTCGCTCACGCCACAAACCTGTGTGCACTTGGACGTGATCTCCTCCGACTTAGCGGAGTCCCTCTCCATACTCTGCTGCAGGTTCAGTTTCTTTAAACCAGGGTGCTGGTCCTGGGTGAAGAGCAGTGCAGTGTTTATCATCAAGACACTCAGAAAACTGTATCTTGACCATACAGTTTTTTGCATTGTGTGTAGATGAAGAACAGCATTTGAAGCAAATGTGGTTCTCTTTTAAGAATGCTTTTCGATCATCGAGTGTTTTCATTCGAAATAATCTGCACTTCGAGAGGGGCTGAGGTTTCATGTGAATTGGGCAAAGCTTGTCGCTGTTAACAGCTTTGTTTGCCGTTTTTTTGTGTATCTAAATTGTAACGGGAGACAACATCAGTTTTGTGCACTGAAATGTATTTTTGTTTATATGCTCTCAAAGGCAGTTTGTCGAGTTTGGGTATGTCAGGGAACGATGTAAAGTTAAAGCTTGGGTCATTTCTTGAGTTAGCTTCTCGCGTTACAAAGTCTACAAAAACATTGAATGGTGGGAAGGGGACACGTTGTGTGCATTTGTATTTAGCTCCTACTGTTAAAGTTAAAACGAGGACTCAGATTTCCCTCGCCCGGACGCGGGTCACCGGGGCCCCCCTCCGGAGCCAGGCCCGGAGTTGGGGCACGATGGCGAGCGCCTGGTGGCCGGGCCTGTCCCCATGGGGCCCGGCCGGGCACAGCCCGAAGAGGCTACGTGGGTCCCCCCTCCAATGGGCTCACCACTCATGGGAGGGGCCATAGAGGTCGGGTGCATTGTGAGCTGGGCGGCAGCCGAAGGCAGGGCACTTGGCGGTCCGATCCTCGGCTACATAAGCTAGCTCTTGGGACGTGGAACGTCACCTCGCTGGGGGGGAAGGAGCCTGAGCTTGTGCGCGAGGTAGAGAAGTTCCGGCTGGATATAGTCGGACTCACCTCGACGCACAGCAAGGGCTCTGGAACCAGTTCTCTCGAGAGGGGCTGGACTCTCTTCCACACTGGCGTTGCACGCAGTGAGAGGCGACGAGCTGGGGTAGCAATTCTTGTTTCCCCCCGACTCAAAGCCTGCACGTTGGAGTTTAACCCGGTGGACATGAGGGTAGCCTCCCTCCGCCTTCGGGTGGGGGGTGGGGTCCTGACTGTTGTTTGTGCTTACGCACCGAACAGCAGTTCAGAGTACCCACCCTTTTTGGATACACTCGAGGGAGTACTGGAAAGTGCTCCCCCGGGTGATTCCCTTGTCCAACTGGGTGACTTCAACGCTCATGTTGGCAACGACAGTGAAACCTGGAGAGGCGTGATTGGGAAGAATGGCCGCCCGGATCTGAACCCGAGTGGTGTTTTGTTATTGGACTTTTGTGCTCGTCACAGATTGTCCATAACAAACACCATGTTCAAGCATAAGGGTGTCCATATGTGCACTTGGCACCAGGACACCCTAGGCCGCAGTTCCATGATCGACTTTGTGGTTGTGTCATCGGATTTGCGGCCTCATGTTTTGGGCACTCGGGTGAAGAGAGGGGCGGAGCTTTCTACCGATCACCACCTGGTGGTGAGTTGGCTACGATGGTGGGGGAGGATGCCGGACAGACCTGGCAGGCCCAAACGCATTGTGAGGGTCTGCTGGGAACGTCTGGCAGAGTCTCCTGTCAGAGAGAGTTTCAATTCCCACCTCCGGAAGAACTTTGAACATGTCACGAGGGAGGTGCTGGACATTGAGTCCGAGTGGACCATGTTCCGCACCTCTATTGTCGAGGCGGCTGATTGGAGCTGTGGCCGTTTTCCATGGAAAACGACTTCCGGACGGCTTCGAAGCGATTCTGGACCACCATCCGCCGCCTCAGGAAGGGGAAGCAGTGCACTATCAACACTGTGTATGGTGCGGATGGTGTTCTGCTGACCTCGAATGCGGATGTTGTGGATCGGTGGAGGGAATACTTCGAAGACCTCCTCAATCCCACCGACACGTCTTCCTATGAGGAAACAGTGCCTTGGGAATCTGTGGTGGGCTCTCCTATTTCTGGGGCTGAGGTTGCTGAGGTAGTTAAAAAGCTCCTCGGTGGCAAGACCCCGGGGGTGGATGAGATCCGCCCAGAGTTCCTTAAGGCTCTGGATGCTGTGGGGCTGTCTTGGTTGACAAGACTCTGCAGCATCGCGTGGACATCGGGGGCGGTACCTCTGGATTGGCAGACCGGGGTGGTGGTTCCTCTCTTTAAGAAGGGGAACCGGAGGGTGTGTTCCAACTATCGTGGGATCACACTCCTCAGCCTTCCCGGTAAGGTCTATTCGGGTGTACTGGAGAGGAGGCTACGCCGGATAGTCGAACCTCGGATTCAGGAGGAACAGTGTGGTTTTCGTCCTGGTCGTGGAACTGTGGACCAGCTCTATACTCTCGGCAGGGTCCTTGAGGGTGCATGGGAGTTTGCCCAACCAGTCTACATGTGCTTTGTGGACTTGGAGAACGCATTCGACCGTGTCCCTCGGGAGGTCCTGTGGGGAGTGCTCAGAGAGTATGGGGTATCGGACTGTCTGATTGTGGCTGTCCGCTCCCTGTACGATCAGTGCCAGAGCTTGGTCCGCATCGCCGGCAGTAAGTCGGACACGTTTCCAGTGAGGGTTGGACTCCGCCAAGGCTGCCCTTTGTCACCGATTCTGTTCATAACTTTTATGGACAGAATTTCTAGGCGCAGTCAGGGCGTTGAGGGGATCTGGTTTGGTGGCTGCAGGATTAGGTTTCTGCTTTTTGCAGATGATGTGGTCCTGATGGCTTCATCTGGCCAGGATCTTCAGCTCTCACTGGATCGGTTCGCAGCCGAGTGTGAAGCGACTGGGATGAGAATCAGCACCTCCAAGTCCGAGTCCATGGTTCTCGCCCGGAAAAGGGTGGAGTGCCATCTCCGGGTTGGGGAGGAGACCCTGCCCCAAGTGGAGGAGTTCATGTACCTAGGAGTCTTGTTCACGAGTGGGGGAAAAGTGGACCGTGAGATCGACAGGCGGATCGGTGCGGCGTCTTCAGTAATGCGGACGCTGTATCGGTCCGTTGTGGTGAAGAAGGAGCTGAGCCGGAAGGCAAAGCTCTCAATTTACCGGTCGATCTACGTTCCCATCCTCACCTATGGTCATGAACTTTGGGTCATGACCGAAAGGACAAGATCACGGGTACAGGCGGCCGAAATGAGTTTCCTCCGACGGGTGGCGTGGCTCTCCCTTAGAGACAGGGTGAGAAGCTCTGCCATCCGGGGGGAGCTCAAAGTAAAGCCACTGCTCCTCCACATCGAGAGGAGCCAGATGAGGTGGTTCGGGCATCTGGTCAGGATGCCACCCGAACGCCTCCCTCGGGAGGTGTTTAGGGCACGTCCAACCGGTAGGAGACCACGGGGAAGACCCAGGACACGTTGGGAAGACTATGTCTCCCGGCTGGCCTGGGAACGCCTCGGGATCCCCCGGGAGGAGCTGGACGAAGTGGCTGGCGAGAGGGAAGTCTGGGTTTCCCTGCTTAGGCTGCTGCCCCCGCGACCCGACCTCGGATAAGCGGAGGAAGATGGATGGATGGATGGATGGATGTTAAAGTTAAAGTTAAAGTACCAATGATTGTCACACACACACTAGGTGTGGTGAAATTTGTCCTCTGCATTTGACCCATCCCCTTGTTCACCTCCTGGGAGGTGAGGGAAGCAGTGGGCAGCAGCGGTGCCGCGCCCGGGAATCATTTTTGGTGATTTAACCCCCAATTCCAACCTTTGATGCTGAGTGCCAAGCAGGGAGGTAAAGGGTCCCATTTTTATAGTCTTTGGTATGACTCGGCCGGGGTTTGAACTCACAACATACCGATCTAAGGGCGGACACTCTAACCACTAGGCCACTGAGTAGGTGGTCCACCTTTCTTGCAAATCGAAGGGAAGTTTCTGCACAATTGGATTTAATCCTCTTGCGGTATCCAAAAACGCAAGACCAGGAAGGTCTCCTTCAGCTTTAGCACTCTGCATTTCCATGAGCAGTTCACTAAACTTCCTTAGTTTGTGTAGTCTTTGGATGCGATTTGGGGGAACATATCAATTCTTTTGAAGAGTGTATCCTCAATCACTTCAGCTGAGCCATAACATTGCTCAAGCCTGTCCCACATCATATTGAGACCTTTGGTTGGGTTGTTAATGTGTATGGCTGTAATTTGTTCTACGTGTTCAGAGAATTCTTTGCCAAGCCACTTTAACATCAAGTCCATCTCCTCACTTGTTGTTAAATCTAATCCATTTATTGCATTTTTAAAGGAGCGTTTCCAAGCTCTGAAATTTTGAGGCTTGTCGTTAAATTGCAGTAGTCCTGTTGCTACTATTTCCCGGCGAGCAAAGTATCTAATGAAGTCACTCACATTAGAGATTTAGGCTCTTGGCATGAAGGCCGGACTTTGATTGATTGATTGATTGAGACTTTTATTAGTAAGTTGCAAAGTGAAGTACATATTCCGTACAATTGACCACTAAATGGTAACAACCAAATAAGTTTTTCAACTTGTTTAAGTAGGGTCCACTTAAATTGATTCATGATACAGATATACACTACCAGATATATACTATTATCATAATACAGTCATCACACAAGATAATCACATTGAATTATTTACATTATTTACAATCCGGGGTGTGGAGGGGGAGGGGGGTGTTAGGTTTGGTTGTTATCATCAGTCATCAACAATTGAGAACAGAGAAATGGATATTGGTACAGTGTAGGTCTGACTTGGTAGGATATGTACAGCAAGTAGTGGACATAGAGAGAGAGAGAGAGAGAGAGAGAGAGAGAGAGAGAGAGAGGCAGAGAGAGAAAGAGAGAGAGAGAGAGAGAGAGAGAGAGAGAGAGAGAGAGAGAGAGAGAGAGAGAGAGAGAGAGAGAGAGAGAGAGAGAGAGAGAGAGAGAGAGAGAGAGATCAGAAGGCATAAGAAAAAGTATCTGCATTTGATTGTTTACATTTGATTATTAACAATCCGGGGAGGGTGTTAGTTTAGGGTTGTAGCTGCCTGGAGGTGTACTTTTAGTGCGGTTTTGAAGGAGGATAGAGATGCCCTTTCTTATACCCGTTGGGAGCGCATTCCACATTGATGTGACATAGAAAGAGAATGAGTTAAGACCTTTGTTAGATCGGAATCTGGGTTTAACGTGGTTAGTGGAGCTCCCCCTGGTGTTGTGGTTATGGCGGTCATTTACTTTAAGGAAGTAGTTTGACATGTACTTCGGTATCAGGGAGGTGTATTTTTTTTGTAATTTTATAGACTAGGCTCAGTGCAAGTTGTTTTACTCTGTCCTCCACCCTGAGCCAGCCCACTTTGGAGAAGTGGGTAGTGAGGTGGGATCTGGGGTGGAGGTCTAGAAGTAATTTGACTGGCTTGTTCTGGGATGTTTGGAGTTTAGATTTGAGGGTTTTGGAGGTGCTAGGGTACCAGGAGGTGCATGCGTAATCCAAAAAGGGTTGACGAGAGTTCCCGCCAGAATCCTCATGGTACTTTTGTTGACCAGAGAGGAGATTCTATAGAGAAATCTCGTTCGTTGGTTGACCTTTTTGATTACCTTGGTTGCCATTTTATCGCAGGAAAGATTAGCCTCTAGAATGGAACCTAGGTAAGTGACCTCATCCTTCCTGGTGATAACAATGACACCCACTTTTATAGTGAAGTCATTGACTTTCTTAAGGTTGATGTGGGACCCAAACAGGATGGATTCCGTTTTACCCAAGTGTATGGATAGCTTGTTTTCAGCGAGCAAGGTGCAAGTTCTACAGAGTTCAGCACTGAGGACTTTCTCCACCTGTGACTTGTCCCTGTCTGATACCAGCAAGGCCGAGTCATCCGCAAACAAGTACAATTCACAGTCGCATGCCGATGACAAGTCATTTAAGTATATTAGGAACAGTAAAGGCCCCAATATACTGCCTTGAAGGACTACACAGCTCACTGAGAGGGGGGGAGGGAGGGGGGGCAAGGTGCCGTTCACCTCTGACACCTGTTCTATCCCCTCAAGTAAGATTGCATCCAGCTCGATGAGGTTTTGTTAAATCCGATTGCTCTGAGCTTATCCAACAGTATAGCGTGGTGAACGGTGTCAGATGCCTTCTGAAGGTGCAGAATGACCATGCCGCAGTATTTGCGTCCACCTCATGTTTGATTTGGTCGGTCAGATAGAGAAGGCATTTGTCAGTGGAGTGGTTAGTTCTGAAGCCGGATTGGAATTTGTATATGAGTTTATTAGTGGCAAGGCAACTATCGACCTGTTCATAAACTATTTTTTCCATTACTTTCGAAATGGAACTGTGAATAGAAACAGGTCGGTAGTTGCCAGATTCCAATGTGTTTCCTTTTTCGAAGAGGGGAGTTACTCTTGCTATCTTAAAATCTTTTTGTACTTGGCCGTGTGAAATTGAGAGGTTTATTATGTGCGTGATGATTGGGGCAATGATGGAGGAAGAGTCCCTGAGGAATCTGAAGGGATAATTATCAAGGCCGGTGGCCTTGTTTGGGTGGAGCGCGCTCAATTTCTTAAGCACCTCATCAGCTGTGACAATTTCTAATTTGAAATCATTGTTGGATACTTCTAGCTTTCTGTAGAAGGCTTTAATGTGTTCTACACCAAAGCGACCAGAGTGGTGGGACAGCTTGTTGACAATATTGTGCTTTTTCCTTCCAGACCCTAGTGGATTTGCCACTTCAAATGAATCTTGATAAAGAATTATGCCTAAGGAGGAGGTCCTGTCTATGGGCAGCATGTTCTTTTTAATATTTGTGCCATCCCACAAATCCTGAATAACATTATCAGGTTGGATTCCAGTTTTTACTTGCTGTATTTGCTCCCTCACAGACTTTAAGGATAACAGTGACTCAATGGTGTTTTTCACTGGCACATATTGTAGAAAACTTTCTTTGCCTGATTCATTCTGACCAAGACAAATTGGGAGTGGCTCCACATATTTAAAGTTACAAGTGACTCTGATTGCACGGGAATTACCTTGTTATCAAAAACACACCAGTAGGATGGATTTAGCTGCGGCGGCCAGGTGGCAGCAGGTTATCGCTCGTCCATCTATCGGTACTTGGGCTTCTATGCCCCCTGGTAGGGTCTACCAGACAAACAGGTCCTAGGTGAGGGATCAGAAAAAAAGCAGCTCAAAGACCTTTATGAGAAGTACAAATCAAGGACCTAGATTTTTCCTCGCCCGGACGCGGGTCACCGGGGCTCCCCTCTGGAGCCAGGCCCAGAGGTGGGGCACGATGGCAAGCGCCTGGTGGCCGGGCCTGTCCCCATGGGACTCAGGCTCAGCTCAAAGAGGCAATGTGGGTCCCCCCTCCAATGGGCTCACCACTCATTGGCTGGGTCATAGAGGTCGGGTGCAGTGTGAGCTGGGCATCAGCCGAAGGCAGGGCACTTGGCGGTCCAATCATCGGCGACATAAGCTAGCTCTTGAGACGTGGAATGTCACCTCGCTGGGAGGGAAGGAGAAGTTCCGGCTAGATATAGTTGGACTCACTTCTACGCACAGCAAGGGCTCTGGAACCTGTTCTCTCTGGGGCCGGACTCTCTTCCACTCTGGCATTGCAAGCAATGAGAGGCGACAGGCTGGGGTGGCAATTCTTGTTGCCCCCACGGCTCAAAGCCTGCATGTTGGACTTCAACACAGTAGATGAGATGGTAGCTTCCCTCCGCCTTCGGGTTGGGGGACGGGTCCTGACTGTTTTTTGTGTTTACGCACCAAACAGCAGCTCAGAGTACCCACTTCTTTGAGGGAGTACTGGAGAGTGCTCCCTCGGGTGATTCCCTTGTTCTGCTGGGGGGCTTCAACGCTCATGTTGGCAACGACAGTGAAACCTGGAGAGGCGTGATTGGGAAAAATGACCACCCGGATGTGAACCCAAGTGGTGCTTTGTTATTGGACTTTTGTACTCGTCACGGATTGTCCATAACAAACATAATGTTCAAACATAAGGGTGTCCATTTGTGCACTTGGCACCAGGACACCCTCGGCCGCAGTTCCATGATTGACTTTGTAGTTGTGTCATCGGATTTGCGGCCTCATGTTTTGGACACTCGGGTGACGAGAGGGGCAGAGCTTTCTACCGATCACCACCTGGTGGTGAGCTGGCTCCGATGGTGGGGGATGATGCCGGACAGACCTGGCAGGCCCAAATGCATTGTGAGGGTCTGCTGGGAACGCCTAGCAGAGTCTCCTGTCAGAGAGAGTTTCAATTCCCACCTCCGGAAGAACTTTGAACATGTCACGAGGGAGGTGCTGGGCCATTTTCCGTGCCCCTCTTGGCGAGGCGGCTGATTGGAGCTGTGGCCTCATGGTGTTTTGTGCATGTCGTGGCGGTAATCCTAGAACCCGCTGGTGGATACCAGCAGTGAGGGAAGCCATCAAACACTGAAGAAAGAGCCTATCTGCCATGGGGAGGGGGGGCGGGGGGGGGGGGGGGGAGTGTGCTGCTGACCTTTACTGCGGCTATTACGGATCGGTGGAGGGAATACTTCGAAGACCTCCTCAATCCCACCAACATGTCTTCCTATGTTTAAGCAGTGCCTGGGGAATCTGTGGTGGGTTCTCCTATTTCTGGGGCTGAAGTTGCTGAGGTAGTTAAAAAGCTCCTCTGGATGAGATCCTTAAGGCTCTGGATGCTGTGGGGCTGTCTTGGTTGACAAGACTCTGCAACATCGCATGGACATTGGGGGCGGTACCTCTGGTTTGGGAGACCGGGGTGGTGGTTCCTCTCTTTAAGAAGGGGAACCGGAGCGTGTGTTCCAACTATCGTGGATCACACTCCTCAGCCTTCCCGGTAAGGTCTATTCATGTGTACTGGAGAGGAGGCTACGCCGGATAGTCGAACCTCGGATCCTCCAGTTCCACGACCAGGACGAAAACCACACTGTTCGTCCTGGTCGTGGAACTTCAGACCAGCTCTATATTCTCGGCAGGGTCCTTGAGTGTGCATGGGAGTTTGCCTAACCAGTCTACATGGGCTTTGTGGACTTGGAGAAGGCATTCGACCGTATCCCGGGAAGTCCTGTGGGGAGTGCTCAGAGAGTATGGGGTATCGGACTGTCTGATTGTGGCGGGTCGCTCCCTGTATGATCAGTGTCAGAGCTTTGTCCACATTGCCGGCAGTAAGTCGGACCCCTTTCCAGTGAGGCTGCCCTTTGTCACCGATTCTGTTCAAAACTTTTATGGACAGAATTTCTAGGTGCAGTCATGGTGTTGAGGGGATCCGGTTTGGTGGCTGCAGGATTAGGTCTCTGCTTTTTGCAGATAATGTGGTCCTGATGGCTTCAACTGGCCAGGATCTTCAGCTCTCATTGGATCGGTTCGCAGCCGAGTGTGAAGCGACTGGGATGAGAATCAGCACCTCCAAGTCCGAGTCCATGGTTCTCGCCCGGGAAAAGGTGGAGTGCCATCTACAGGTTGGGGAGGAGATCTTGCCCAAAGTGGAGGAGTTTAAGTACCTAGGAGTCTTGTTCACGAGTGAGGGATTAGTGGATCGTAAGATCCACAGGCGGATTGGTGCGGCATCTTCAGTAATGAGGACGCTATATCGATCCGTTGTGGTGAAGAAGGAGCTGAGCCAGAAGGAAAAGCTCTCAATTTACCGGTCGATCTACGTTCCCATCGTCACCTATGGTCATGAGCTTTGGGTTATGACCGAAAGGACAAGATCACGGGTACAAGCGGCCGAAATGAGTTTCCTCCGCCGGGTGGCAGGTCTCTCCCTTAGAGATAGGGTGAGAAGCTCTGTCATCCGCGAGGAACTCAGAGTAAAGCTGCTGCTCCTCCACATTGAGAGGAGCCAGATGAGGTGGTTCGGGCATCTGCTCAGGATGCCACCCAAACGCCTCCCTAAGGAGGTGTCTAGGGCAAGTCCGACCGGCAGGAGGCCACGGGGAAGACCCAGGACACATTTGCAAGAAAATGTCTCCCGGCTGGCCTGGGAACGCCTCGGGATCCCCCGAGAAGAGCTGGACAAAGTGGCTGGGGAGAGGGAAGTCTGGGCTTCTCTGCTAAGGATGCTGCCCCCGCAACCCGACCTCGGATAAGCGGAAGAAAATGGATGGATGGATGGATTTAGTATGACAGTTATACTGTCATATTGAGTAAAACAACTAACTTGTGTCTTTGCAAACCTTACAAAATATATTTTTTCTAGTAAAACTCACAAAGATACATTTTTCCAGGCATTATTAGCCATTTTGCATGTGTGGTTTAGGAGTTATGTTTAAATAACTGTCAGATTGAATGTGAAAGTATACTGTCATTGTGAGAAAAACCCATAGTTTGTATTTGCAAACCTTACAAAAACAACTGATTCTAGTTAAACTCACATGAATACAATATTACAGGCATTTTTAGACATAATGCATGTTTGCTTTTGGAGTTATGTTTATATAACTTTCATATTTAGTCAGACAGTTACACTGTCATATTGAGTAAACAAAAACTAACTTGTGTCTTTACAACCCTTACACAACATTTTTTTTTAGTAAAACTCACAAAGATATATTTCTCCAGGCAATATTAGCCTTTTTACATGTGTGGTTTAAGAGTTATGTTTAAATAACTGTCATATTGAAGTGGCAGTAATACTGTCATAAGTAACACCTAATTTTTGTATTTGTAAACCTTACCAAAATACCTGATTCTGGTAAAACTCACATGGATTCAATATTACAGGCATGTTTAAATTTTGGAGTAATGTTTATCTAACTTTCATATGTAGTCATATTGAGTAAAACAACTAACTTGTGTCTTTGCAAACCTTACAAAAGATCATTATTCTAGTAAAACTAACAAAGATACATTTCTCCAGGCATTATTAGCAATTGCTTATGTGTTGTTTAGGAGTTATGTTTAAAAAACTGTCATATTGAGTGTGGCAGTATACTGTCATAGTGAGTAAAACCTAATTTTTGTATTTGCAAACCTTACAAAAAAATCTGATTCTAGTAAAACTCACATAGATACAATATTACAGGCATTTTTAGACATTATGCATATTTGGTTTTGAAATTATGTTTATATAACCTTCATATATAGAATGACAGCTATACTGTAATATTGAGTAAAAAAAAAACAACGTGTGTCTTTGCAAACCTTACAAAATATGATTTTTCTTGTAAAACTCACAAAGATAAAAATTTTCACGCATTATTAGGAATTTTGCATGGTTGGTTTAGGAATTATGTTGGAATACATTTTTATTGCTTTTTTCGCATTGTCTCAGGATTTTAAAAACATTACTGTCATATTGAGTAAAAAAACTACTTTTTGTGTTTGCAAGCCTTAAAAAAGCATATGTTTCGAGTAAAACTCACGAGGATGCATTATATCAGGCAATTTTAGACAGATTGCATGTTTGGTTTTGGAGTTATGTTCAAATAACTTTCATCTTTAGTATGACAGTTATACAGTAGTATTAAATTTAAAAAACTAACTTGTGTCTTTGCAAACCTTACAAAAGATCATTTTTCTAGTAAAACTAACAAATATACATGTCTCTAGGCTTTATTAGCCATTTTGCATGTGTTGTTTAGGAGTTATGTTTGAATACATTTGTATTGCTTTTTTCGCATTGTCTCAGGATTTTAAAAACATTACTGTCATATTAAGTAAAAAAACTACTTTTTGTGTTTGCAAGCCTTAAAAAAGCATATGTTTCGAGTAAAACTCACGAGGATGCATTATATCAGGCATTTTTAGACAGATTGCATGTTTGGTTTTGGAGTTATGTTCAAATAACTTTCATATTTAGTATGACAGTTATACAGTAGTATTAAATTTAAAAAACTAACTTGTGTCTTTGCAAACCTTACAAAAGATCATTTTTCTAGTAAAACTAACAAATATACATGTCTCTAGGCTTTATTAGCCATTTTGCATGTGTTGTTTAGGAGTTATGTTTGAATACATTTTTATTGCTTTTTTCGCATTATCTCATGATTCCAAGAACATTACTGTCATATTGAGTAAAAAACTACTTTTTGTTTTTGCAAGCTTTAAAAAAGCATATTTTTAGAGTAAAACTACCAATGATGCATTATTTCAGGCATTATTAGCTATTTTTTATGTGTGGTTTACTAGTTATGTTTAATAACTGTCATATTGAGTGTGACAGTATACTGTCATAGTGAGTAAAACCTAATTTTTGTATATGAAAACCTTAAGAAAACAACTGATTCTAGTAAAACTCACATGGATTCAATATTACAGGCATTTTTAGACATTTTGCATGTTTGGTTTAGGAATTATGATGGAAAACTTTTTTATTGCTTTTTTCGCATTATCTCAGGATTCTAAGAAAATAATTGTCATATTGAGTAAAAAACTACTTTTTGTTTTTGCAAACCTTACACAATATATTTTTTCCAGTAAAACTCACAAAGATATATTTCTCCAGGCAATATTAGCCATTTTGCATTTGTGGTTTAGGAGTTATGTTTGAAAAAACTGTCATATTGTTTGTGGCAGTTATACTGTCATTATGAGTAAAACATAAATTTTGTATTTGTAAACCTTACCAAAATACCTGATTCTGGTAAAACTCACATTGATTCAAAATTACAGGCATTTTTAGACATGTTGCATGTTTGGTTTAGGAATTATGATGGAATACATTTTTATTGCTTTTTTCGCATTATCTCAGGATTCTAAGAACATTATTATCATACTGAGTAAAAAACGACTTTTTGTGTTTGCAAGCCTTAAAAAAGCATATGTTTCGAGCAAAACTCACAAGAATGCATCATTATTAGCAATTTTTCATGTGTAGTTTAGGAGTCATGTTTAAATAACTTACATATTGAGCGTGGCAGTTAAACTGTTATATTGAGAAAAAAGAATAATATGTGTCTTTGCAAACCTTACAAATAAAAATGTTTCTAGTAAAACTCACAAAGATACATTTCTTAATTAATTTTTAGACATTTTGCATGTTTGGTTTAGGAGTTATGAAGAAATACATTTTTATTGCTTTTTTCGCATTATCTCAGGATTCTAAGAACATTATTGTCATATTGAGTGAAAAACTACTTTCTGTTTTTGCTAGCCTTAAAAAAGCATATTTTTAGAGTAAAACTCCCAATGATGGATTATTTCAGGCATTATTAGCTATTTTTTATGTGTGGTTTACTAGTTATGTTTAATAACTGTCATATTGAGTGTGACTGTATACTGTCATAGTGAGTAAAACCTAATTTTTGTATATGAAAACCTTAAGAAAACAACTGATTGTAGTAAAACTCACATGGATTCAATATTACAGGCATTTTTAGACATTTTGCATGTTTGGTTTAGGAATTATGATGGAATACTTTTTTATTGCTTTTTTCGCATTATCTCAGGATTCTAAGAACATAATTGTCATATTGAGTAAAAAACTACTTTTTGTTTTTGCAAACCTTACACAATATATTTTTTCCAGTAAAACTCACAAAGATATATTTCTCCAGGCAATATTAGCCATTTTGCATTTGTGGTTTAGGAGTTATGTTTGAAAAAACTGTCATATTGTTTGTGGCAGTTATACTGTCATTATGAGTAAAACATAATTTTTGTATTTGTAAACCTTACCAAAATACCTGATTCTGGTAAAACTCACATATATTTATTATTACAGGCATTTTTACACATAATGCATGTTTGGTTTTGGAGTTATTTTTATATACATTTCATATTTAGTATGACAGCTATACTGTCATATTGAGTAAAGAAAACTAACTTGTGTCTTTGCAAACCTTACAAAAGATTATTTTTCTAGTAAAACTAACAAAGATACATATCTCCAGGTAGTATTAGCCATCTTGCAATCTGTTGTTTAGGAGTTATGTTTGAATAGGTTTTTATTGCTTTTTTTGCATTATCCCAGGATTCTAAGAACATTACAGTCATATGGAGTAAAAAAATACTTTTTGTGTTTGCGGGCTTTAAAAAAAGCATATGTTTAGGGTAAAACTCCCAATGATGCATTATTTCAGGCATTTTTAGCATTTTTAGGTGGTTTACTAGTTATGTTTAATAACTGTCATAGTGAGTAAAACCTAATTTTTGGATTTGTAAACCTTACAAAAGATTATCTGATTCTAGTAAAACTCAAATGGATTCAATATTACAGGCATTTTTAGACATGTTGCATGTTTGGTTTAGGAATTATGATGGAATACATTTTTATTGCTTTTTTCGCATTATCTCAGGATTCTAAGAACATTATTATCATATTGAGTAAAAAACTACTTTTTGTGTTTGCAAGCCTTAAAAAAGCATATGTTTCGAGCAAAACTCACAAGAATGCATCATTTGAGGCAATATTAGCAATTGTTCATGTGTAGTTTAGGAGTCATGTTTAAAAATAACTTACATATTGAGCGTGGCAGTTAAACTGTCATATTGAGTAAAAAAATTAATTTGTGTCTTTGAAAATCTTACGAAAGAAAATGTTTCTAGTAAAACTCACAAAGATACATTTCTTAATTCATTTTTAGACATTTTGCATGTTTGGTTTAGGAATTATGATGAAATACATTTTTATTGCTTTTTTCGCATTATCTCAGGATTCTAAGAACATTATTGTCATATTGAGTAAAAAACTACTTTTTGTGTTTGCAAGCCTAAAAAAAGCATATGTTTCGAGCAAAACTCACAGGAATGCATTATTTAAAGCATTATTAGCCATTTTTCATCGGTAGTTTAGGAGTTATGTTTAAATAACTTACATATTGAGCGTGGCAGTTATACTGTCATATTGAGTGAAAAAAAAATAACTTTTGTGTTTGCAAACCTTACAAAAGAAATGTTTCTAGTAAAACTCACAAAGATACATTCATTATTAGACATTTTTCATGTGTGGTTTCATATTGAGTGTGGCAGTTATACTGTCATTATGGGTAAAACCTAATTTTTGTATTTGCAAACCTTACAAAAACAACTGATTCTATTGAAACGTAACATTGATTCAATATTATAGGCATTTTTAGACATTTTGCATGTTTGGTTTAGGAGTTGTGTTTGAATCATTTTTTATTGCTTTTTTGGCATTATCTCACACTGTAAGAAATTTCACCATTTAATTACAGTAACCTACTGGCAGCTAATGGTTCCAGTATAAAACTGTTTTTAAAAACTGCTATGCGAATGTATTCATACTGCATAGCAGTTTTTAAAAACAGTTTTATACTGGAACCAGTAGGTTACTGTAATTAAATGGTGAAATTATGTTGTTAGGGAGTTTTTGACGTGGCGACTTGAATTGTAATGGAGCTGTCCAGTTCTTGTCTGTGTCCTTTTGTAATCCTTCTTCCATTATTTTCAAGAAGGCTTTGTCCTGAATGGAGGGTGCGATGTAATTGTCATGTCTGGTTTGTTTGAACACATTACATCCTAAATGATCAGGTTCACAAGCGCTATCCACAAGTTGGGTGCTGAAGCTGAATGGAATTTGTATCTCACAATGTCTCGCTATTACATTAAATACATTGGGGCATGTCTCAAACATTGTAGGACGCCCCTTCTCAGTTGTATTTGTGAACAGCATTTTCACAGCGAGAGTTTTGTGGACATCACCTAAACACACGTTTCCTACTATGACCCAACCGAGGTCCAATTTTTGTGTATAAAGTGCGTTGTTAGGGCCACTTATCTGTTTATGGACTTTGTGAACTCTAATAACATCCCGTCCGAGAAGCATGTGTATTAGAGTCCAGGTCAGGGATAAGGTGAGCTACTGACTTTAGGTGACTGTGTTGCATAGATGCACTGGGTGTGGGAATTGCATCTCTATCGTTTGGGATATTTATACATTCAATGAGGCTAGGCAATGGGATGTGGACTGAACCATCCAAGGCCGCCACTACATATCATGTAGCTCTCCTGCCCATTGCTTTTTTAGTACCAGCACATGTCCTTAGTGAGTAAGGGGAACTAGGGCCACGGTCATTGAACAATTGAAAAAACTCAGGACATACATTGTTCATCATGGATGGCATAGAGCCTTACTGCTTGTTCAGGATGGCCTGCTGGGTACACTTTAACAAGACTAATTTTAGAGCAGGATCTGCCTGCTTCGCTCACGCCACAAACCTGTGTGCACTTGGACGTGATCTCCTCCGACTTAGCGGAGTCCCTCTCCATACTCTGCTGCAGGTTCAGTTTCTTTAAACCAGGGTGCTGGTCCTGGGTGAAGAGCAGTGCAGTGTTTATCATCAAGACACTCAGAAAACTGTATCTTGACCATACAGTTTTTTGCATTGTGTGTAGATGAAGAACAGCATTTGAAGCAAATGTGGTTCTCTTTTAAGAATGCTTTTCGATCATCGAGTGTTTTCATTCGAAATAATCTGCACTTCGAGAGGGGCTGAGGTTTCATGTGAATTGGGCAAAGCTTGTCGCTGTTAACAGCTTTGTTTGCCGTTTTTTTGTGTATCTAAATTGTAACGGGAGACAACATCAGTTTTGTGCACTGAAATGTATTTTTGTTTATATGCTCTCAAAGGCAGTTTGTCGAGTTTGGGTATGTCAGGGAACGATGTAAAGTTAAAGCTTGGGTCATTTCTTGAGTTAGCTTCTCGCGTTACAAAGTCTACAAAAACATTGAATGGTGGGAAGGGGACACGTTGTGTGCATTTGTATTTAGCTCCTACTGTTAAAGTTAAAACGAGGACTCAGATTTCCCTCGCCCGGACGCGGGTCACCGGGGCCCCCCTCCGGAGCCAGGCCCGGAGTTGGGGCACGATGGCGAGCGCCTGGTGGCCGGGCCTGTCCCCATGGGGCCCGGCCGGGCACAGCCCGAAGAGGCTACGTGGGTCCCCCCTCCAATGGGCTCACCACTCATGGGAGGGGCCATAGAGGTCGGGTGCATTGTGAGCTGGGCGGAAGCCGAAGGCAGGGCACTTGGCGGTCCGATCCTCGGCTACATAAGCTAGCTCTTGGGACGTGGAACGTCACCTCGCTGGGGGGGAAGGAGCCTGAGCTTGTGCGCCAGGTAGAGAAGTTCCGGCTGGATATAGTCGGACTCACCTCGACGCACAGCAAGGGCTCTGGAACCAGTTCTCTCGAGAGGGGCTGGACTCTCTTCCACACTGGCGTTGCACGCAGTGAGAGGCGACGAGCTGGGGTAGCAATTCTTGTTTCCCCCCGACTCAAAGCCTGCACGTTGGAGTTTAACCCGGTGGACATGAGGGTAGCCTCCCTCCGCCTTCGGGTGGGGGGTGGGGTCCTGACTGTTGTTTGTGCTTACGCACCGAACAGCAGTTCAGAGTACCCACCCTTTTTGGATACACTCGAGGGAGTACTGGAAAGTGCTCCCCCGGGTGATTCCCTTGTCCAACTGGGTGACTTCAACGCTCATGTTGGCAACGACAGTGAAACCTGGAGAGGCGTGATTGGGAAGAATGGCCGCCCGGATCTGAACCCGAGTGGTGTTTTGTTATTGGACTTTTGTGCTCGTCACAGATTGTCCATAACAAACACCATGTTCAAGCATAAGGGTGTCCATATGTGCACTTGGCACCAGGACACCCTAGGCCGCAGTTCCATGATCGACTTTGTGGTTGTGTCATCGGATTTGCGGCCTCATGTTTTGGGCACTCGGGTGAAGAGAGGGGCGGAGCTTTCTACCGATCACCACCTGGTGGTGAGTTGGCTACGATGGTGGGGGAGGATGCCGGACAGACCTGGCAGGCCCAAACGCATTGTGAGGGTCTGCTGGGAACGTCTGGCAGAGTCTCCTGTCAGAGAGAGTTTCAATTCCCACCTCCGGAAGAACTTTGAACATGTCACGAGGGAGGTGCTGGACATTGAGTCCGAGTGGACCATGTTCCGCACCTCTATTGTCGAGGCGGCTGATTGGAGCTGTGGCCGTTTTCCATGGAAAACGACTTCCGGACGGCTTCGAAGCGATTCTGGACCACCATCCGCCGCCTCAGGAAGGGGAAGCAGTGCACTATCAACACTGTGTATGGTGCGGATGGTGTTCTGCTGACCTCGAATGCGGATGTTGTGGATCGGTGGAGGGAATACTTCGAAGACCTCCTCAATCCCACCGACACGTCTTCCTATGAGGAAACAGTGCCTTGGGAATCTGTGGTGGGCTCTCCTATTTCTGGGGCTGAGGTTGCTGAGGTAGTTAAAAAGCTCCTCGGTGGCAAGACCCCGGGGGTGGATGAGATCCGCCCAGAGTTCCTTAAGGCTCTGGATGCTGTGGGGCTGTCTTGGTTGACAAGACTCTGCAGCATCGCGTGGACATCGGGGGCGGTACCTCTGGATTGGCAGACCGGGGTGGTGGTTCCTCTCTTTAAGAAGGGGAACCGGATGGTGTGTTCCAACTATCGTGGGATCACACTCCTCAGCCTTCCCGGTAAGGTCTATTCGGGTGTACTGGAGAGGAGGCTACGCCGGATAGTCGAACCTCGGATTCAGGAGGAACAGTGTGGTTTTCGTCCTGGTCGTGGAACTGTGGACCAGCTCTATACTCTCGGCAGGGTCCTTGAGGGTGCATGGGAGTTTGCCCAACCAGTCTACATGTGCTTTGTGGACTTGGAGAACGCATTCGACCGTGTCCCTCGGGAGGTCCTGTGGGGAGTGCTCAGAGAGTATGGGGTATCGGACTGTCTGATTGTGGCTGTCCGCTCCCTGTACGATCAGTGCCAGAGCTTGGTCCGCATCGCCGGCAGTAAGTCGGACACGTTTCCAGTGAGGGTTGGACTCCGCCAAGGCTGCCCTTTGTCACCGATTCTGTTCATAACTTTTATGGACAGAATTTCTAGGCGCAGTCAGGGCGTTGAGGGGATCTGGTTTGGTGGCTGCAGGATTAGGTTTCTGCTTTTTGCAGATGATGTGGTCCTGATGGCTTCATCTGGCCAGGATCTTCAGCTCTCACTGGATCGGTTCGCAGCCGAGTGTGAAGCGACTGGGATGAGAATCAGCACCTCCAAGTCCGAGTCCATGGTTCTCGCCCGGAAAAGGGTGGAGTGCCATCTCCGGGTTGGGGAGGAGACCCTGCCCCAAGTGGAGGAGTTCATGTACCTAGGAGTCTTGTTCACGAGTGGGGGAAAAGTGGACCGTGAGATCGACAGGCGGATCGGTGCGGCGTCTTCAGTAATGCGGACGCTGTATCGGTCCGTTGTGGTGAAGAAGGAGCTGAGCCGGAAGGCAAAGCTCTCAATTTACCGGTCGATCTACGTTCCCATCCTCACCTATGGTCATGAACTTTGGGTCATGACCGAAAGGACAAGATCACGGGTACAGGCGGCCGAAATGAGTTTCCTCCGACGGGTGGCGTGGCTCTCCCTTAGAGACAGGGTGAGAAGCTCTGCCATCCGGGGGGAGCTCAAAGTAAAGCCACTGCTCCTCCACATCGAGAGGAGCCAGATGAGGTGGTTCGGGCATCTGGTCAGGATGCCACCCGAACGCCTCCCTCGGGAGGTGTTTAGGGCACGTCCAACCGGTAGGAGACCACGGGGAAGACCCAGGACACGTTGGGAAGACTATGTCTCCCGGCTGGCCTGGGAACGCCTCGGGATCCCCCGGGAGGAGCTGGACGAAGTGGCTGGCGAGAGGGAAGTCTGGGTTTCCCTGCTTAGGCTGCTGCCCCCGCGACCCGACCTCGGATAAGCGGAGGAAGATGGATGGATGGATGGATGGATGTTAAAGTTAAAGTTAAAGTACCAATGATTGTCACACACACACTAGGTGTGGTGAAATTTGTCCTCTGCATTTGACCCATCCCCTTGTTCACCTCCTGGGAGGTGAGGGAAGCAGTGGGCAGCAGCGGTGCCGCGCCCGGGAATCATTTTTGGTGATTTAACCCCCAATTCCAACCTTTGATGCTGAGTGCCAAGCAGGGAGGTAAAGGGTCCCATTTTTATAGTCTTTGGTATGACTCGGCCGGGGTTTGAACTCACAACATACCGATCTAAGGGCGGACACTCTAACCACTAGGCCACTGAGTAGGTGGTCCACCTTTCTTGCAAATCGAAGGGAAGTTTCTGCACAATTGGATTTAATCCTCTTGCGGTATCCAAAAACGCAAGACCAGGAAGGTCTCCTTCAGCTTTAGCACTCTGCATTTCCATGAGCAGTTCACTAAACTTCCTTAGTTTGTGTAGTCTTTGGATGTGATTTGGGGGAACATATCAATTCTTTTGAAGAGTGTATCCTCAATCACTTCAGCTGAGCCATAACATTGCTCAAGCCTGTCCCACATCATATTGAGACCTTTGGTTGGGTTGTTAATGTGTATGGCTGTAATTTGTTCTACGTGTTCAGAGAATTCTTTGCCAAGCCACTTTAACATCAAGTCCATCTCCTCACTTGTTGTTAAATCTAATCCATTTATTGCATTTTTAAAGGAGCGTTTCCAAGCTCTGAAATTTTGAGGCTTGTCGTTAAATTGCAGTAGTCCTGTTGCTACTATTTCCCGGCGAGCAAAGTATCTAATGAAGTCACTCACATTAGAGATTTAGGCTCTTGGCATGAAGGCCGGACTTTGATTGATTGATTGATTGAGACTTTTATTAGTAAGTTGCAAAGTGAAGTACATATTCCGTACAATTGACCACTAAATGGTAACAACCAAATAAGTTTTTCAACTTGTTTAAGTAGGGTCCACTTAAATTGATTCATGATACAGATATACACTACCAGATATATACTATTATCATAATACAGTCATCACACAAGATAATCACATTGAATTATTTACATTATTTACAATCCGGGGTGTGGAGGGGGAGGGGGGTGTTAGGTTTGGTTGTTATCATCAGTCATCAACAATTGAGAACAGAGAAATGGATATTGGTACAGTGTAGGTCTGACTTGGTAGGATATGTACAGCAAGTAGTGGACATAGAGAGAGAGAGAGAGAGAGAGAGAGAGAGAGAGAGAGAGAGAGGCAGAGAGAGAAAGAGAGAGAGAGAGAGAGAGAGAGAGAGAGAGAGAGAGAGAGAGAGAGAGAGAGAGAGAGAGAGAGAGAGAGAGAGAGAGAGAGAGAGAGAGAGAGAGATCAGAAGGCATAAGAAAAAGTATCTGCATTTGATTGTTTACATTTGATTATTAACAATCCGGGGAGGGTGTTAGTTTAGGGTTGTAGCTGCCTGGAGGTGTACTTTTAGTGCGGTTTTGAAGGAGGATAGAGATGCCCTTTCTTATACCCGTTGGGAGCGCATTCCACATTGATGTGACATAGAAAGAGAATGAGTTAAGACCTTTGTTAGATCGGAATCTGGGTTTAACGTGGTTAGTGGAGCTCCCCCTGGTGTTGTGGTTATGGCGGTCATTTACTTTAAGGAAGTAGTTTGACATGTACTTCGGTATCAGGGAGGTGTATTTTTTTTGTAATTTTATAGACTAAGCTCAGTGCAAGTTGTTTTACTCTGTCCTCCACCCTGAGCCAGCCCACTTTGGAGAAGTGGGTAGTGAGGTGGGATCTGGGGTGGAGGTCTAGAAGTAATTTGACTGGCTTGTTCTGGGATGTTTGGAGTTTAGATTTGAGGGTTTTGGAGGTGCTAGGGTACCAGGAGGTGCATGCGTAATCCAAAAAGGGTTGACGAGAGTTCCCGCCAGAATCCTCATGGTACTTTTGTTGACCAGAGAGGAGATTCTATAGAGAAATCTCGTTCGTTGGTTGACCTTTTTGATTACCTTGGTTGCCATTTTATCGCAGGAAAGATTAGCCTCTAGAATGGAACCTAGGTAAGTGACCTCATCCTTCCTGGTGATAACAATGACACCCACTTTTATAGTGAAGTCATTGACTTTCTTAAGGTTGATGTGGGACCCAAACAGGATGGATTCCGTTTTACCCAAGTGTATGGTAAGCTTGTTTTCAGCGAGCAAGGTGCAAGTTCTACAGAGTTCAGCACTGAGGACTTTCTCCACCTGTGACTTGTCCCTGTCTGATACCAGCAAGGCCGAGTCATCCGCAAACAAGTACAATTCACAGTCGCATGCCGATGACAAGTCATTTAAGTATATTAGGAACAGTAAAGGCCCCAATATACTGCCTTGAAGGACTACACAGCTCACTGAGAGGGGGGGAGGGGGGGGGGGGCAAGGTGCCGTTCACCTCTGACACCTGTTCTATCCCCTCAAGTAAGATTGCATCCAGCTCGATGAGGTTTTGTTAAATCCGATTGCTCTGAGCTTATCCAACAGTATAGCGTGGTGAACGGTGTCAGATGCCTTCTGAAGGTGCAGAATGACCATGCCGCAGTATTTGCGTCCACCTCATGTTTGATTTGGTCGGTCAGATAGAGAAGGCATTTGTCAGTGGAGTGGTTAGTTCTGAAGCCGGATTGGAATTTGTATATGAGTTTATTAGTGGCAAGGCAACTATCGACCTGTTCATAAACTATTTTTTCCATTACTTTCGAAATGGAACTGTGAATAGAAACAGGTCGGTAGTTGCCAGATTCCAATGTGTTTCCTTTTTCGAAGAGGGGAGTTACTCTTGCTATCTTAAAATCTTTTTGTACTTGGCCGTGTGAAATTGAGAGGTTTATTATGTGCGTGATGATTGGGGCAATGATGGAGGAAGAGTCCCTGAGGAATCTGAAGGGATAATTATCAAGGCCGGTGGCCTTGTTTGGGTGGAGCGCGCTCAATTTCTTAAGCACCTCATCAGCTGTGACAATTTCTAATTTGAAATCATTGTTGGATACTTCTAGCTTTCTGTAGAAGGCTTTAATGTGTTCTACACCAAAGCGACCAGAGTGGTGGGACAGCTTGTTGACAATATTGTGCTTTTTCCTTCCAGACCCTAGTGGATTTGCCACTTCAAATGAATCTTGATAAAGAATTATGCCTAAGGAGGAGGTCCTGTCTATGGGCAGCATGTTCTTTTTAATATTTGTGCCATCCCACAAATCCTGAATAACATTATCAGGTTGGATTCCAGTTTTTACTTGCTGTATTTGCTCCCTCACAGACTTTAAGGATAACAGTGACTCAATGGTGTTTTTCACTGGCACATATTGTAGAAAACTTTCTTTGCCTGATTCATTCTGACCAAGACAAATTGGGAGTGGCTCCACATATTTAAAGTTACAAGTGACTCTGATTGCACGGGAATTACCTTGTTATCAAAAACACACCAGTAGGATGGATTTAGCTGCGGCGGCCAGGTGGCAGCAGGTTATCGCTCGTCCATCTATCGGTACTTGGGCTTCTATGCCCCCTGGTAGGGTCTACCAGACAAACAGGTCCTAGGTGAGGGATCAGAAAAAAAGCAGCTCAAAGACCTTTATGAGAAGTACAAATCAAGGACCTAGATTTTTCCTCGCCCGGACGCGGGTCACCGGGGCTCCCCTCTGGAGCCAGGCCCAGAGGTGGGGCACGATGGCAAGCGCCTGGTGGCCGGGCCTGTCCCCATGGGACTCAGGCTCAGCTCAAAGAGGCAATGTGGGTCCCCCCTCCAATGGGCTCACCACTCATTGGCTGGGTCATAGAGGTCGGGTGCAGTGTGAGCTGGGCATCAGCCGAAGGCAGGGCACTTGGCGGTCCAATCATCGGCGACATAAGCTAGCTCTTGAGACGTGGAATGTCACCTCGCTGGGAGGGAAGGAGAAGTTCCGGCTAGATATAGTTGGACTCACTTCTACGCACAGCAAGGGCTCTGGAACCTGTTCTCTCTGGGGCCGGACTCTCTTCCACTCTGGCATTGCAAGCAATGAGAGGCGACAGGCTGGGGTGGCAATTCTTGTTGCCCCCACGGCTCAAAGCCTGCATGTTGGACTTCAACACAGTAGATGAGATGGTAGCTTCCCTCCGCCTTCGGGTTGGGGGACGGGTCCTGACTGTTTTTTGTGTTTACGCACCAAACAGCAGCTCAGAGTACCCACTTCTTTGAGGGAGTACTGGAGAGTGCTCCCTCGGGTGATTCCCTTGTTCTGCTGGGGGGCTTCAACGCTCATGTTGGCAACGACAGTGAAACCTGGAGAGGCGTGATTGGGAAAAATGACCACCCGGATGTGAACCCAAGTGGTGCTTTGTTATTGGACTTTTGTACTCGTCACGGATTGTCCATAACAAACATAATGTTCAAACATAAGGGTGTCCATTTGTGCACTTGGCACCAGGACACCCTCGGCCGCAGTTCCATGATTGACTTTGTAGTTGTGTCATCGGATTTGCGGCCTCATGTTTTGGACACTCGGGTGACGAGAGGGGCAGAGCTTTCTACCGATCACCACCTGGTGGTGAGCTGGCTCCGATGGTGGGGGATGATGCCGGACAGACCTGGCAGGCCCAAATGCATTGTGAGGGTCTGCTGGGAACGCCTAGCAGAGTCTCCTGTCAGAGAGAGTTTCAATTCCCACCTCCGGAAGAACTTTGAACATGTCACGAGGGAGGTGCTGGGCCATTTTCCGTGCCCCTCTTGGCGAGGCGGCTGATTGGAGCTGTGGCCTCATGGTGTTTTGTGCATGTCGTGGCGGTAATCCTAGAACCCGCTGGTGGATACCAGCAGTGAGGGAAGCCATCAAACACTGAAGAAAGAGCCTATCTGCCATGGGGAGGGGGGGCGGGGGGGGGGGGGGGGAGTGTGCTGCTGACCTTTACTGCGGCTATTACGGATCGGTGGAGGGAATACTTCGAAGACCTCCTCAATCCCACCAACATGTCTTCCTATGTTTAAGCAGTGCCTGGGGAATCTGTGGTGGGTTCTCCTATTTCTGGGGCTGAAGTTGCTGAGGTAGTTAAAAAGCTCCTCTGGATGAGATCCTTAAGGCTCTGGATGCTGTGGGGCTGTCTTGGTTGACAAGACTCTGCAACATCGCATGGACATTGGGGGCGGTACCTCTGGTTTGGGAGACCGGGGTGGTGGTTCCTCTCTTTAAGAAGGGGAACCGGAGCGTGTGTTCCAACTATCGTGGATCACACTCCTCAGCCTTCCCGGTAAGGTCTATTCATGTGTACTGGAGAGGAGGCTACGCCGGATAGTCGAACCTCGGATCCTCCAGTTCCACGACCAGGACGAAAACCACACTGTTCGTCCTGGTCGTGGAACTTCAGACCAGCTCTATATTCTCGGCAGGGTCCTTGAGTGTGCATGGGAGTTTGCCTAACCAGTCTACATGGGCTTTGTGGACTTGGAGAAGGCATTCGACCGTATCCCGGGAAGTCCTGTGGGGAGTGCTCAGAGAGTATGGGGTATCGGACTGTCTGATTGTGGCGGGTCGCTCCCTGTATGATCAGTGTCAGAGCTTTGTCCACATTGCCGGCAGTAAGTCGGACCCCTTTCCAGTGAGGCTGCCCTTTGTCACCGATTCTGTTCAAAACTTTTATGGACAGAATTTCTAGGTGCAGTCATGGTGTTGAGGGGATCCGGTTTGGTGGCTGCAGGATTAGGTCTCTGCTTTTTGCAGATAATGTGGTCCTGATGGCTTCAACTGGCCAGGATCTTCAGCTCTCATTGGATCGGTTCGCAGCCGAGTGTGAAGCGACTGGGATGAGAATCAGCACCTCCAAGTCCGAGTCCATGGTTCTCGCCCGGGAAAAGGTGGAGTGCCATCTACAGGTTGGGGAGGAGATCTTGCCCAAAGTGGAGGAGTTTAAGTACCTAGGAGTCTTGTTCACGAGTGAGGGATTAGTGGATCGTAAGATCCACAGGCGGATTGGTGCGGCATCTTCAGTAATGAGGACGCTATATCGATCCGTTGTGGTGAAGAAGGAGCTGAGCCAGAAGGAAAAGCTCTCAATTTACCGGTCGATCTACGTTCCCATCGTCACCTATGGTCATGAGCTTTGGGTTATGACCGAAAGGACAAGATCACGGGTACAAGCGGCCGAAATGAGTTTCCTCCGCCGGGTGGCAGGTCTCTCCCTTAGAGATAGGGTGAGAAGCTCTGTCATCCGCGAGGAACTCAGAGTAAAGCTGCTGCTCCTCCACATTGAGAGGAGCCAGATGAGGTGGTTCGGGCATCTGCTCAGGATGCCACCCAAACGCCTCCCTAAGGAGGTGTCTAGGGCAAGTCCGACCGGCAGGAGGCCACGGGGAAGACCCAGGACACATTTGCAAGAAAATGTCTCCCGGCTGGCCTGGGAACGCCTCGGGATCCCCCGAGAAGAGCTGGACAAAGTGGCTGGGGAGAGGGAAGTCTGGGCTTCTCTGCTAAGGCTGCTGCCCCCGCAACCCGACCTCGGATAAGCGGAAGAAAATGGATGGATGGATGGATTTAGTATGACAGTTATACTGTCATATTGAGTAAAACAACTAACTTGTGTCTTTGCAAACCTTACAAAATATATTTTTTCTAGTAAAACTCACAAAGATACATTTTTCCAGGCATTATTAGCCATTTTGCATGTGTGGTTTAGGAGTTATGTTTAAATAACTGTCAGATTGAATGTGAAAGTATACTGTCATTGTGAGAAAAACCCATAGTTTGTATTTGCAAACCTTACAAAAACAACTGATTCTAGTTAAACTCACATGAATACAATATTACAGGCATTTTTAGACATAATGCATGTTTGCTTTTGGAGTTATGTTTATATAACTTTCATATTTAGTCAGACAGTTACACTGTCATATTGAGTAAACAAAAACTAACTTGTGTCTTTACAACCCTTACACAACATTTTTTTTTAGTAAAACTCACAAAGATATATTTCTCCAGGCAATATTAGCCTTTTTACATGTGTGGTTTAAGAGTTATGTTTAAATAACTGTCATATTGAAGTGGCAGTAATACTGTCATAAGTAACACCTAATTTTTGTATTTGTAAACCTTACCAAAATACCTGATTCTGGTAAAACTCACATGGATTCAATATTACAGGCATGTTTAAATTTTGGAGTAATGTTTATCTAACTTTCATATGTAGTCATATTGAGTAAAACAACTAACTTGTGTCTTTGCAAACCTTACAAAAGATCATTATTCTAGTAAAACTAACAAAGATACATTTCTCCAGGCATTATTAGCAATTGCTTATGTGTTGTTTAGGAGTTATGTTTAAAAAACTGTCATATTGAGTGTGGCAGTATACTGTCATAGTGAGTAAAACCTAATTTTTGTATTTGCAAACCTTACAAAAAAATCTGATTCTAGTAAAACTCACATAGATACAATATTACAGGCATTTTTAGACATTATGCATATTTGGTTTTGAAATTATGTTTATATAACCTTCATATATAGAATGACAGCTATACTGTAATATTGAGTAAAAAAAAAATAACGTGTGTCTTTGCAAACCTTACAAAATATGATTTTTCTTGTAAAACTCACAAAGATAAAAATTTTCACGCATTATTAGGAATTTTGCATGGTTGGTTTAGGAATTATGTTGGAATACATTTTTATTGCTTTTTTCGCATTGTCTCAGGATTTTAAAAACATTACTGTCATATTGAGTAAAAAAACTACTTTTTGTGTTTGCAAGCCTTAAAAAAGCATATGTTTCGAGTAAAACTCACGAGGATGCATTATATCAGGCAATTTTAGACAGATTGCATGTTTGGTTTTGGAGTTATGTTCAAATAACTTTCATCTTTAGTATGACAGTTATACAGTAGTATTAAATTTAAAAAACTAACTTGTGTCTTTGCAAACCTTACAAAAGATCATTTTTCTAGTAAAACTAACAAATATACATGTCTCTAGGCTTTATTAGCCATTTTGCATGTGTTGTTTAGGAGTTATGTTTGAATACATTTGTATTGCTTTTTTCGCATTGTCTCAGGATTTTAAAAACATTACTGTCATATTAAGTAAAAAAACTACTTTTTGTGTTTGCAAGCCTTAAAAAAGCATATGTTTCGAGTAAAACTCACGAGGATGCATTATATCAGGCATTTTTAGACAGATTGCATGTTTGGTTTTGGAGTTATGTTCAAATAACTTTCATATTTAGTATGACAGTTATACAGTAGTATTAAATTTAAAAAACTAACTTGTGTCTTTGCAAACCTTACAAAAGATCATTTTTCTAGTAAAACTAACAAATATACATGTCTCTAGGCTTTATTAGCCATTTTGCATGTGTTGTTTAGGAGTTATGTTTGAATACATTTTTATTGCTTTTTTCGCATTATCTCATGATTCCAAGAACATTACTGTCATATTGAGTAAAAAACTACTTTTTGTTTTTGCAAGCTTTAAAAAAGCATATTTTTAGAGTAAAACTACCAATGATGCATTATTTCAGGCATTATTAGCTATTTTTTATGTGTGGTTTACTAGTTATGTTTAATAACTGTCATATTGAGTGTGACAGTATACTGTCATAGTGAGTAAAACCTAATTTTTGTATATGAAAACCTTAAGAAAACAACTGATTCTAGTAAAACTCACATGGATTCAATATTACAGGCATTTTTAGACATTTTGCATGTTTGGTTTAGGAATTATGATGGAAAACTTTTTTATTGCTTTTTTCGCATTATCTCAGGATTCTAAGAAAATAATTGTCATATTGAGTAAAAAACTACTTTTTGTTTTTGCAAACCTTACACAATATATTTTTTCCAGTAAAACTCACAAAGATATATTTCTCCAGGCAATATTAGCCATTTTGCATTTGTGGTTTAGGAGTTATGTTTGAAAAAACTGTCATATTGTTTGTGGCAGTTATACTGTCATTATGAGTAAAACATAAATTTTGTATTTGTAAACCTTACCAAAATACCTGATTCTGGTAAAACTCACATTGATTCAAAATTACAGGCATTTTTAGACATGTTGCATGTTTGGTTTAGGAATTATGATGGAATACATTTTTATTGCTTTTTTCGCATTATCTCAGGATTCTAAGAACATTATTATCATACTGAGTAAAAAACGACTTTTTGTGTTTGCAAGCCTTAAAAAAGCATATGTTTCGAGCAAAACTCACAAGAATGCATCATTATTAGCAATTTTTCATGTGTAGTTTAGGAGTCATGTTCAAATAACTTACATATTGAGCGTGGCAGTTAAACTGTTATATTGAGAAAAAAGAATAATATGTGTCTTTGCAAACCTTACAAATAAAAATGTTTCTAGTAAAACTCACAAAGATACATTTCTTAATTAATTTTTAGACATTTTGCATGTTTGGTTTAGGAGTTATGAAGAAATACATTTTTATTGCTTTTTTCGCATTATCTCAGGATTCTAAGAACATTATTGTCATATTGAGTGAAAAACTACTTTCTGTTTTTGCTAGCCTTAAAAAAGCATATTTTTAGAGTAAAACTCCCAATGATGGATTATTTCAGGCATTATTAGCTATTTTTTATGTGTGGTTTACTAGTTATGTTTAATAACTGTCATATTGAGTGTGACTGTATACTGTCATAGTGAGTAAAACCTAATTTTTGTATATGAAAACCTTAAGAAAACAACTGATTGTAGTAAAACTCACATGGATTCAATATTACAGGCATTTTTAGACATTTTGCATGTTTGGTTTAGGAATTATGATGGAATACTTTTTTTATTGCTTTTTTCGCATTATCTCAGGATTCTAAGAACATAATTGTCATATTGAGTAAAAAACTACTTTTTGTTTTTGCAAACCTTACACAATATATTTTTTCCAGTAAAACTCACAAAGATATATTTCTCCAGGCAATATTAGCCATTTTGCATTTGTGGTTTAGGAGTTATGTTTGAAAAAACTGTCATATTGTTTGTGGCAGTTATACTGTCATTATGAGTAAAACATAATTTTTGTATTTGTAAACCTTACCAAAATACCTGATTCTGGTAAAACTCACATATATTTATTATTACAGGCATTTTTACACATAATGCATGTTTGGTTTTGGAGTTATTTTTATATACATTTCATATTTAGTATGACAGCTATACTGTCATATTGAGTAAAGAAAACTAACTTGTGTCTTTGCAAACCTTACAAAAGATTATTTTTCTAGTAAAACTAACAAAGATACATATCTCCAGGTAGTATTAGCCATCTTGCAATCTGTTGTTTAGGAGTTATGTTTGAATAGGTTTGTATTGCTTTTTTTGCATTATCCCAGGATTCTAAGAACATTACAGTCATATGGAGTAAAAAAATACTTTTTGTGTTTGCGGGCTTTAAAAAAAGCATATGTTTAGGGTAAAACTCCCAATGATGCATTATTTCAGGCATTTTTAGCATTTTTAGGTGGTTTACTAGTTATGTTTAATAACTGTCATAGTGAGTAAAACCTAATTTTTGGATTTGTAAACCTTACAAAAGATTATCTGATTCTAGTAAAACTCAAATGGATTCAATATTACAGGCATTTTTAGACATGTTGCATGTTTGGTTTAGGAATTATGATGGAATACATTTTTATTGCTTTTTTCGCATTATCTCAGGATTCTAAGAACATTATTATCATATTGAGTAAAAAACTACTTTTTGTGTTTGCAAGCCTTAAAAAAGCATATGTTTCGAGCAAAACTCACAAGAATGCATCATTTGAGGCAATATTAGCAATTGTTCATGTGTAGTTTAGGAGTCATGTTTAAAAATAACTTACATATTGAGCGTGGCAGTTAAACTGTCATATTGAGTAAAAAAATTAATTTGTGTCTTTGAAAATCTTACGAAAGAAAATGTTTCTAGTAAAACTCACAAAGATACATTTCTTAATTCATTTTTAGACATTTTGCATGTTTGGTTTAGGAATTATGATGAAATACATTTTTATTGCTTTTTTCGCATTATCTCAGGATTCTAAGAACATTATTGTCATATTGAGTAAAAAACTACTTTTTGTGTTTGCAAGCCTAAAAAAAGCATATGTTTCGAGCAAAACTCACAGGAATGCATTATTTAAAGCATTATTAGCCATTTTTCATCGGTAGTTTAGGAGTTATGTTTAAATAACTTACATATTGAGCGTGGCAGTTATACTGTCATATTGAGTGAAAAAAAAATAACTTTTGTGTTTGCAAACCTTACAAAAGAAATGTTTCTAGTAAAACTCACAAAGATACATTCATTATTAGACATTTTTCATGTGTGGTTTCATATTGAGTGTGGCAGTTATACTGTCATTATGGGTAAAACCTAATTTTTGTATTTGCAAACCTTACAAAAACAACTGATTCTATTGAAACGTAACATTGATTCAATATTATAGGCATTTTTAGACATTTTGCATGTTTGGTTTAGGAGTTGTGTTTGAATCATTTTTTATTGCTTTTTTGGCATTATCTCACACTGTAAGAAATTTCACCATTTAATTACAGTAACCTACTGGCAGCTAATGGTTCCAGTATAAAACTGTTTTTAAAAACTGCTATGCGAATGTATTCATACTGCATAGCAGTTTTTAAAAACAGTTTTATACTGGAACCAGTAGGTTACTGTAATTAAATGGTGAAATTATGTTGTTAGGGAGTTTTTGACGTGGCGACTTGAATTGTAATGGAGCTGTCCAGTTCTTGTCTGTGTCCTTTTGTAATCCTTCTTCCATTATTTTCAAGAAGGCTTTGTCCTGAATGGAGGGTGCGATGTAATTGTCATGTCTGGTTTGTTTGAACACATTACATCCTAAATGATCAGGTTCACAAGCGCTATCCACAAGTTGGGTGCTGAAGCTGAATGGAATTTGTATCTCACAATGTCTCGCTATTACATTAAATACATTGGGGCATGTCTCAAACATTGTAGGACGCCCCTTCTCAGTTGTATTTGTGAACAGCATTTTCACAGCGAGAGTTTTGTGGACATCACCTAAACACACGTTTCCTACTATGACCCAACCGAGGTCCAATTTTTGTGTATAAAGTGCGTTGTTAGGGCCACTTATCTGTTTATGGACTTTGTGAACTCTAATAACATCCCGTCCGAGAAGCATGTGTATTAGAGTCCAGGTCAGGGATAAGGTGAGCTACTGACTTTAGGTGACTGTGTTGCATAGATGCACTGGGTGTGGGAATTGCATCTCTATCGTTTGGGATATTTATACATTCAATGAGGCTAGGCAATGGGATGTGGACTGAACCATCCAAGGCCGCCACTACATATCATGTAGCTCTCCTGCCCATTGCTTTTTTAGTACCAGCACATGTCCTTAGTGAGTAAGGGGAACTAGGGCCACGGTCATTGAACAATTGAAAAAACTCAGGACATACATTGTTCATCATGGATGGCATAGAGCCTTACTGCTTGTTCAGGATGGCCTGCTGGGTACACTTTAACAAGACTAATTTTAGAGCAGGATCTGCCTGCTTCGCTCACGCCACAAACCTGTGTGCACTTGGACGTGATCTCCTCCGACTTAGCGGAGTCCCTCTCCATACTCTGCTGCAGGTTCAGTTTCTTTAAACCAGGGTGCTGGTCCTGGGTGAAGAGCAGTGCAGTGTTTATCATCAAGACACTCAGAAAACTGTATCTTGACCATACAGTTTTTTGCATTGTGTGTAGATGAAGAACAGCATTTGAAGCAAATGTGGTTCTCTTTTAAGAATGCTTTTCGATCATCGAGTGTTTTCATTCGAAATAATCTGCACTTCGAGAGGGGCTGAGGTTTCATGTGAATTGGGCAAAGCTTGTCGCTGTTAACAGCTTTGTTTGCCGTTTTTTTGTGTATCTAAATTGTAACGGGAGACAACATCAGTTTTGTGCACTGAAATGTATTTTTGTTTATATGCTCTCAAAGGCAGTTTGTCGAGTTTGGGTATGTCAGGGAACGATGTAAAGTTAAAGCTTGGGTCATTTCTTGAGTTAGCTTCTCGCGTTACAAAGTCTACAAAAACATTGAATGGTGGGAAGGGGACACGTTGTGTGCATTTGTATTTAGCTCCTACTGTTAAAGTTAAAACGAGGACTCAGATTTCCCTCGCCCGGACGCGGGTCACCGGGGCCCCCCTCCGGAGCCAGGCCCGGAGTTGGGGCACGATGGCGAGCACCTGGTGGCCGGGCCTGTCCCCATGGGGCCCGGCCGGGCACAGCCCGAAGAGGCTACGTGGGTCCCCCCTCCAATGGGCTCACCACTCATGGGAGGGGCCATAGAGGTCGGGTGCATTGTGAGCTGGGCGGAAGCCGAAGGCAGGGCACTTGGCGGTCCGATCCTCGGCTACATAAGCTAGCTCTTGGGACGTGGAACGTCACCTCGCTGGGGGGGAAGGAGCCTGAGCTTGTGCGCCAGGTAGAGAAGTTCCGGCTGGATATAGTCGGACTCACCTCGACGCACAGCAAGGGCTCTGGAACCAGTTCTCTCGAGAGGGGCTGGACTCTCTTCCACACTGGCGTTGCACGCAGTGAGAGGCGACGAGCTGGGGTAGCAATTCTTGTTTCCCCCCGACTCAAAGCCTGCACGTTGGAGTTTAACCCGGTGGACATGAGGGTAGCCTCCCTCCGCCTTCGGGTGGGGGGTGGGGTCCTGACTGTTGTTTGTGCTTACGCACCGAACAGCAGTTCAGAGTACCCACCCTTTTTGGATACACTCGAGGGAGTACTGGAAAGTGCTCCCCCGGGTGATTCCCTTGTCCAACTGGGTGACTTCAACGCTCATGTTGGCAACGACAGTGAAACCTGGAGAGGCGTGATTGGGAAGAATGGCCGCCCGGATCTGAACCCGAGTGGTGTTTTGTTATTGGACTTTTGTGCTCGTCACAGATTGTCCATAACAAACACCATGTTCAAGCATAAGGGTGTCCATATGTGCACTTGGCACCAGGACACCCTAGGCCGCAGTTCCATGATCGACTTTGTGGTTGTGTCATCGGATTTGCGGCCTCATGTTTTGGGCACTCGGGTGAAGAGAGGGGCGGAGCTTTCTACCGATCACCACCTGGTGGTGAGTTGGCTACGATGGTGGGGGAGGATGCCGGACAGACCTGGCAGGCCCAAACGCATTGTGAGGGTCTGCTGGGAACGTCTGGCAGAGTCTCCTGTCAGAGTCTCCTGTCAGAGAGAGTTTCAATTCCCACCTCCGGAAGAACTTTGAACATGTCACGAGGGAGGTGCTGGACATTGAGTCCGAGTGGACCATGTTCCGCACCTCTATTGTCGAGGCGGCTGATTGGAGCTGTGGCCGTTTTCCATGGAAAACGACTTCCGGACGGCTTCGAAGCGATTCTGGACCACCATCCGCCGCCTCAGGAAGGGGAAGCAGTGCACTATCAACACTGTGTATGGTGCGGATGGTGTTCTGCTGACCTCGAATGCGGATGTTGTGGATCGGTGGAGGGAATACTTCGAAGACCTCCTCAATCCCACCGACACGTCTTCCTATGAGGAAACAGTGCCTTGGGAATCTGTGGTGGGCTCTCCTATTTCTGGGGCTGAGGTTGCTGAGGTAGTTAAAAAACTCCTCGGTGGCAAGACCCCGGGGGTGGATGAGATCCGCCCAGAGTTCCTTAAGGCTCTGGATGCTGTGGGGCTGTCTTGGTTGACAAGACTCTGCAGCATTGCGTGGACATCGGGGGCGGTACCTCTGGATTGGCAGACCGGGGTGGTGGTTCCTCTCTTTAAGAAGGGGAACCGGAGGGTGTGTTCCAACTATCGTGGGATCACACTCCTCAGCCTTCCCGGTAAGGTCTATTCGGGTGTACTGGAGAGGAGGCTACGCCGGATAGTCGAACCTCGGATTCAGGAGGAACAGTGTGGTTTTCGTCCTGGTCGTGGAACTGTGGACCAGCTCTATACTCTCGGCAGGGTCCTTGAGGGTGCATGGGAGTTTGCCCAACCAGTCTACATGTGCTTTGTGGACTTGGAGAACGCATTCGACCGTGTCCCTCGGGAGGTCCTGTGGGGAGTGCTCAGAGAGTATGGGGTATCGGACTGTCTGATTGTGGCTGTCCGCTCCCTGTACGATCAGTGCCAGAGCTTGGTCCGCATCGCCGGCAGTAAGTCGGACACGTTTCCAGTGAGGGTTGGACTCCGCCAAGGCTGCCCTTTGTCACCGATTCTGTTCATAACTTTTATGGACAGAATTTCTAGGCGCAGTCAGGGCGTTGAGGGGATCTGGTTTGGTGGCTGCAGGATTAGGTTTCTGCTTTTTGCAGATGATGTGGTCCTGATGGCTTCATCTGGCCAGGATCTTCAGCTCTCACTGGATCGGTTCGCAGCCGAGTGTGAAGCGACTGGGATGAGAATCAGCACCTCCAAGTCCGAGTCCATGGTTCTCGCCCGGAAAAGGGTGGAGTTCCATCTCCGGGTTGGGGAGGAGACCCTGCCCCAAGTGGAGGAGTTCATGTACCTAGGAGTCTTGTTCACGAGTGGGGGAAAAGTGGACCGTGAGATCGACAGGCGGATCGGTGCGGCGTCTTCAGTAATGCGGACGCTGTATCGGTCCGTTGTGGTGAAGAAGGAGCTGAGCCGGAAGGCAAAGCTCTCAATTTACCGGTCGATCTACGTTCCCATCCTCACCTATGGTCATGAACTTTGGGTCATGACCGAAAGGACAAGATCACGGGTACAGGCGGCCGAAATGAGTTTCCTCCGACGGGTGGCGTGGCTCTCCCTTAGAGACAGGGTGAGAAGCTCTGCCATCCGGGGGGAGCTCAAAGTAAAGCCACTGCTCCTCCACATCGAGAGGAGCCAGATGAGGTGGTTCGGGCATCTGGTCAGGATGCCACCCGAACGCCTCCCTCGGGAGGTGTTTAGGGCACGTCCAACCGGTAGGAGACCACGGGGAAGACCCAGGACACGTTGGGAAGACTATGTCTCCCGGCTGGCCTGGGAACGCCTCGGGATCCCCCGGGAGGAGCTGGACGAAGTGGCTGGCGAGAGGGAAGTCTGGGTTTCCCTGCTTAGGCTGCTGCCCCCGCGACCCGACCTCGGATAAGCGGAGGAAGATGGATGGATGGATGGATGGATGTTAAAGTTAAAGTTAAAGTACCAATGATTGTCACACACACACTAGGTGTGGTGAAATTTGTCCTCTGCATTTGACCCATCCCCTTGTTCACCTCCTGGGAGGTGAGGGAAGCAGTGGGCAGCAGCGGTGCCGCGCCCGGGAATCATTTTTGGTGATTTAACCCCCAATTCCAACCTTTGATGCTGAGTGCCAAGCAGGGAGGTAAAGGGTCCCATTTTTATAGTCTTTGGTATGACTCGGCCGGGGTTTGAACTCACAACATACCGATCTAAGGGCGGACACTCTAACCACTAGGCCACTGAGTAGGTGGTCCACCTTTCTTGCAAATCGAAGGGAAGTTTCTGCACAATTGGATTTAATCCTCTTGCGGTATCCAAAAACGCAAGACCAGGAAGGTCTCCTTCAGCTTTAGCACTCTGCATTTCCATGAGCAGTTCACTAAACTTCCTTAGTTTGTGTAGTCTTTGGATGTGATTTGGGGGAACATATCAATTCTTTTGAAGAGTGTATCCTCAATCACTTCAGCTGAGCCATAACATTGCTCAAGCCTGTCCCACATCATATTGAGACCTTTGGTTGGGTTGTTAATGTGTATGGCTGTAATTTGTTCTACGTGTTCAGAGAATTCTTTGCCAAGCCACTTTAACATCAAGTCCATCTCCTCACTTGTTGTTAAATCTAATCCATTTATTGCATTTTTAAAGGAGCGTTTCCAAGCTCTGAAATTTTGAGGCTTGTCGTTAAATTGCAGTAGTCCTGTTGCTACTATTTCCCGGCGAGCAAAGTATCTAATGAAGTCACTCACATTAGAGATTTAGGCTCTTGGCATGAAGGCCGGACTTTGATTGATTGATTGATTGAGACTTTTATTAGTAAGTTGCAAAGTGAAGTACATATTCCGTACAATTGACCACTAAATGGTAACAACCAAATAAGTTTTTCAACTTGTTTAAGTAGGGTCCACTTAAATTGATTCATGATACAGATATACACTACCAGATATATACTATTATCATAATACAGTCATCACACAAGATAATCACATTGAATTATTTACATTATTTACAATCCGGGGTGTGGAGGGGGAGGGGGGTGTTAGGTTTGGTTGTTATCATCAGTCATCAACAATTGAGAACAGAGAAATGGATATTGGTACAGTGTAGGTCTGACTTGGTAGGATATGTACAGCAAGTAGTGGACATAGAGAGAGAGAGAGAGAGAGAGAGAGAGAGAGAGAGAGAGAGAGAGGCAGAGAGAGAAAGAGAGAGAGAGAGAGAGAGAGAGAGAGAGAGAGAGAGAGAGAGAGAGAGAGAGAGAGAGAGAGAGAGAGAGAGAGAGAGATCAGAAGGCATAAGAAAAAGTATCTGCATTTGATTGTTTACATTTGATTATTAACAATCCGGGGAGGGTGTTAGTTTAGGGTTGTAGCTGCCTGGAGGTGTACTTTTAGTGCGGTTTTGAAGGAGGATAGAGATGCCCTTTCTTATACCCGTTGGGAGCGCATTCCCACATTGATGTGACATAGAAAGAGAATGAGTTAAGACCTTTGTTAGATCGGAATCTGGGTTTAACGTGGTTAGTGGAGCTCCCCCTGGTGTTGTGGTTATGGCGGTCATTTACTTTAAGGAAGTAGTTTGACATGTACTTCGGTATCAGGGAGGTGTATTTTTTTTGTAATTTTATAGACTAGGCTCAGTGCAAGTTGTTTTACTCTGTCCTCCACCCTGAGCCAGCCCACTTTGGAGAAGTGGGTAGTGAGGTGGGATCTGGGGTGGAGGTCTAGAAGTAATTTGACTGGCTTGTTCTGGGATGTTTGGAGTTTAGATTTGAGGGTTTTGGAGGTGCTAGGGTACCAGGAGGTGCATGCGTAATCCAAAAAGGGTTGACGAGAGTTCCCGCCAGAATCCTCATGGTACTTTTGTTGACCAGAGAGGAGATTCTATAGAGAAATCTCGTTCGTTGGTTGACCTTTTTGATTACCTTGGTTGCCATTTTATCGCAGGAAAGATTAGCCTCTAGAATGGAACCTAGGTAAGTGACCTCATCCTTCCTGGTGATAACAATGACACCCACTTTTATAGTGAAGTCATTGACTTTCTTAAGGTTGATGTGGGACCCAAACAGGATGGATTCCGTTTTACCCAAGTGTATGGATAGCTTGTTTTCAGCGAGCAAGGTGCAAGTTCTACAGAGTTCAGCACTGAGGACTTTCTCCACCTGTGACTTGTCCCTGTCTGATACCAGCAAGGCCGAGTCATCCGCAAACAAGTACAATTCACAGTCGCATGCCGATGACAAGTCATTTAAGTATATTAGGAACAGTAAAGGCCCCAATATACTGCCTTGAAGGACTACACAGCTCACTGAGAGGGGGGGAGGGGGGGGGGGCAAGGTGCCGTTCACCTCTGACACCTGTTCTATCCCCTCAAGTAAGATTGCATCCAGCTCGATGAGGTTTTGTTAAATCCGATTGCTCTGAGCTTATCCAACAGTATAGCGTGGTGAACGGTGTCAGATGCCTTCTGAAGGTGCAGAATGACCATGCCGCAGTATTTGCGTCCACCTCATGTTTGATTTGGTCGGTCAGATAGAGAAGGCATTTGTCAGTGGAGTGGTTAGTTCTGAAGCCGGATTGGAATTTGTATATGAGTTTATTAGTGGCAAGGCAACTATCGACCTGTTCATAAACTATTTTTTCCATTACTTTCGAAATGGAACTGTGAATAGAAACAGGTCGGTAGTTGCCAGATTCCAATGTGTTTCCTTTTTCGAAGAGGGGGGGAGTTACTCTTGCTATCTTAAAATCTTTTTGTACTTGGCCGTGTGAAATTGAGAGGTTTATTATGTGCGTGATGATTGGGGCAATGATGGAGGAAGAGTCCCTGAGGAATCTGAAGGGATAATTATCAAGGCCGGTGGCCTTGTTTGGGTGGAGCGCGCTCAATTTCTTAAGCACCTCATCAGCTGTGACAATTTCTAATTTGAAATCATTGTTGGATACTTCTAGCTTTCTGTAGAAGGCTTTAATGTGTTCTACACCAAAGCGACCAGAGTGGTGGGACAGCTTGTTGACAATATTGTGCTTTTTCCTTCCAGACCCTAGTGGATTTGCCACTTCAAATGAATCTTGATAAAGAATTATGCCTAAGGAGGAGGTCCTGTCTATGGGCAGCATGTTCTTTTTAATATTTGTGCCATCCCACAAATCCTGAATAACATTATCAGGTTGGATTCCAGTTTTTACTTGCTGTATTTGCTCCCTCACAGACTTTAAGGATAACAGTGACTCAATGGTGTTTTTCACTGGCACATATTGTAGAAAACTTTCTTTGCCTGATTCTTTCTGACCAAGACAAATTGGGAGTGGCTCCACATATTTAAAGTTACAAGTGACTCTGATTGCACGGGAATGACCTTGTTATCAAAAACACACCAGTAGGATGGATTTAGCTGCGGCGGCCAGGTGGCAGCAGGTTATCGCTCGTCCATCTATCGGTACTTGGGCTTCTATGCCCCCTGGTAGGGTCTCCCAGACAAACAGGTCCTAGGTGAGGGATCAGAAAAAAAGCAGCTCAAAGACCTTTATGAGAAGTACAAATCAAGGACCTAGATTTTTCCTCGCCCGGACGCGGGTCACCGGGGCTCCCCTCTGGAGCCAGGCCCAGAGGTGGGGCACGATGGCAAGCGCCTGGTGGCCGGGCCTGTCCCCATGGGACTCAGGCTCAGCTCAAAGAGGCAATGTGGGTCCCCCCTCCAATGGGCTCACCACTCATTGGCTGGGTCATAGAGGTCGGGTGCAGTGTGAGCTGGGCAGCAGCCGAAGGCAGGGCACTTGGCGGTCCAATCATCGGCGACATAAGCTAGCTCTTGAGACGTGGAATGTCACCTCGCTGGGAGGGAAGGAGAAGTTCCGGCTAGATATAGTTGGACTCACTTCTACGCACAGCAAGGGCTCTGGAACCTGTTCTCTCTGGGGCCGGACTCTCTTCCACTCTGGCATTGCAAGCAATGAGAGGCGACAGGCTGGGGTGGCAATTCTTGTTGCCCCCACGGCTCAAAGCCTGCATGTTGGACTTTAACACAGTAGATGAGATGGTAGCTTCCCTCCGCCTTCGGGTTGGGGGACGGGTCCTGACTGTTTTTTGTGTTTACGCACCAAACAGCAGCTCAGAGTACCCACTTCTTTGAGGGAGTACTGGAGAGTGCTCCCTCGGGTGATTCCCTTGTTCTGCTGGGGGGCTTCAACGCTCATGTTGGCAACGACAGTGAAACCTGGAGAGGCGTGATTGGGAAAAATGACCACCCGGATGTGAACCCAAGTGGTGCTTTGTTATTGGACTTTTGTACTCGTCACGGATTGTCCATAACAAACATAATGTTCAAACATAAGGGTGTCCATTTGTGCACTTGGCACCAGGACACCCTCGGCCGCAGTTCCATGATTGACTTTGTAGTTGTGTCATCGGATTTGCGGCCTCATGTTTTGGACACTCCGGTGACGAGAGGGGCAGAGCTTTCTACCGATCACCACCTGGTGGTGAGCTGGCTCCGATGGTGGGGGATGATGCCGGACAGACCTGGCAGGCCCAAATGCATTGTGAGGGTCTGCTGGGAACGCCTAGCAGAGTCTCCTGTCAGAGAGAGTTTCAATTCCCACCTCCGGAAGAACTTTGAACATGTCACGAGGGAGGTGCTGGGCCATTTTCCGTGCCCCTCTTGGCGAGGCGGCTGATTGGAGCTGTGGCCTCATGGTGTTTTGTGCATGTCGTGGCGGTAATCCTAGAACCCGCTGGTGGATACCAGCAGTGAGGGAAGCCATCAAACACTGAAGAAAGAGCCTATCTGCCATGGGGAGGGGGGCGGGGGGGGGGGGAGTGTGCTGCTGACCTTTACTGCGGCTATTACGGATCGGTGGAGGGAATACTTCGAAGACCTCCTCAATCCCACCAACATGTCTTCCTATGTTTAAGCAGTGCCTGGGGAATCTGTGGTGGGTTCTCCTATTTCTGGGGCTGAAGTTGCTGAGGTAGTTAAAAAGCTCCTCTGGATGAGATCCTTAAGGCTCTGGATGCTGTGGGGCTGTCTTGGTTGACAAGACTCTGCAACATCGCATGGACATTGGGGGCGGTACCTCTGGTTTGGGAGACCGGGGTGGTGGTTCCTCTCTTTAAGAAGGGGAACCGGAGCGTGTGTTCCAACTATCGTGGATCACACTCCTCAGCCTTCCCGGTAAGGTCTATTCATGTGTACTGGAGAGGAGGCTACGCCGGATAGTCGAACCTCGGATCCTCCAGTTCCACGACCAGGACGAAAACCACACTGTTCGTCCTGGTCGTGGAACTTCAGACCAGCTCTATATTCTCGGCAGGGTCCTTGAGTGTGCATGGGAGTTTGCCTAACCAGTCTACATGGGCTTTGTGGACTTGGAGAAGGCATTCGACCGTATCCCGGGAAGTCCTGTGGGGAGTGCTCAGAGAGTATGGGGTATCGGACTGTCTGATTGTGGCGGGTCGCTCCCTGTATGATCAGTGTCAGAGCTTTGTCCACATTGCCGGCAGTAAGTCGGACCCCTTTCCAGTGAGGCTGCCCTTTGTCACCGATTCTGTTCAAAACTTTTATGGACAGAATTTCTAGGTGCAGTCATGGTGTTGAGGGGATCCGGTTTGGTGGCTGCAGGATTAGGTCTCTGCTTTTTGCAGATAATGTGGTCCTGATGGCTTCAACTGGCCAGGATCTTCAGCTCTCATTGGATCGGTTCGCAGCCGAGTGTGAAGCGACTGGGATGAGAATCAGCACCTCCAAGTCCGAGTCCATGGTTCTCGCCCGGGAAAAGGTGGAGTGCCATCTACAGGTTGGGGAGGAGATCTTGCCCAAAGTGGAGGAGTTTAAGTACCTAGGAGTCTTGTTCACGAGTGAGGGATTAGTGGATCGTAAGATCCACAGGCGGATTGGTGCGGCATCTTCAGTAATGAGGACGCTATATCGATCCGTTGTGGTGAAGAAGGAGCTGAGCCAGAAGGAAAAGCTCTCAATTTACCGGTCGATCTACGTTCCCATCGTCACCTATGGTCATGAGCTTTGGGTTATGACCGAAAGGACAAGATCACGGGTACAAGCGGCCGAAATGAGTTTCCTCCGCCGGGTGGCAGGTCTCTCCCTTAGAGATAGGGTGAGAAGCTCTGTCATCCGCGAGGAACTCAGAGTAAAGCTGCTGCTCCTCCACATTGAGAGGAGCCAGATGAGGTGGTTCGGGCATCTGCTCAGGATGCCACCCAAACGCCTCCCTAGGGAGGTGTCTAGGGCAAGTCCGACCGGCAGGAGGCCACGGGGAAGACCCAGGACACATTTGCAAGAAAATGTCTCCCGGCTGGCCTGGGAACGCCTCGGGATCCCCCGAGAAGAGCTGGACAAAGTGGCTGGGGAGAGGGAAGTCTGGGCTTCTCTGCTAAGGCTGCTGCCCCCGCAACCCGACCTCGGATAAGCGGAAGAAAATGGATGGATGGATGGATTTAGTATGACAGTTATACTGTCATATTGAGTAAAACAACTAACTTGTGTCTTTGCAAACCTTACAAAATATATTTTTTCTAGTAAAACTCACAAAGATACATTTTTCCAGGCATTATTAGCCATTTTGCATGTGTGGTTTAGGAGTTATGTTTAAATAACTGTCAGATTGAATGTGAAAGTATACTGTCATTGTGAGAAAAACCCATAGTTTGTATTTGCAAACCTTACAAAAACAACTGATTCTAGTTAAACTCACATGAATACAATATTACAGGCATTTTTAGACATAATGCATGTTTGCTTTTGGAGTTATGTTTATATAACTTTCATATTTAGTCAGACAGTTACACTGTCATATTGAGTAAACAAAAACTAACTTGTGTCTTTACAACCCTTACACAACATTTTTTTTTAGTAAAACTCACAAAGATATATTTCTCCAGGCAATATTAGCCTTTTTACATGTGTGGTTTAAGAGTTATGTTTAAATAACTGTCATATTGAAGTGGCAGTAATACTGTCATAAGTAACACCTAATTTTTGTATTTGTAAACCTTACCAAAATACCTGATTCTGGTAAAACTCACATGGATTCAATATTACAGGCATGTTTAAATTTTGGAGTAATGTTTATCTAACTTTCATATGTAGTCATATTGAGTAAAACAACTAACTTGTGTCTTTGCAAACCTTACAAAAGATCATTATTCTAGTAAAACTAACAAAGATACATTTCTCCAGGCATTATTAGCAATTGCTTATGTGTTGTTTAGGAGTTATGTTTAAAAAACTGTCATATTGAGTGTGGCAGTATACTGTCATAGTGAGTAAAACCTAATTTTTGTATTTGCAAACCTTACAAAAAAATCTGATTCTAGTAAAACTCACATAGATACAATATTACAGGCATTTTTAGACATTATGCATATTTGGTTTTGAAATTATGTTTATATAACCTTCATATTCCGTCAGTCTACCCGAGGGCAGCTGTGGCTACGAAAGTAGCTTACCACCACCAGGTGTGAATGAATGATGGGTTTTTAACATGTAAAGCGACTTTGGGTACTTAGAAAAGCGCTATATAAATCCCAGGTATTATTATTATTATTATTATATATAGAATGACAGCTATACTGTAATATTGAGTAAAAAAAAAATAACTTGTGTCTTTGCAAACCTTACAAAATATGATTTTTCTTGTAAAACTCACAAAGATAAAAATTTTCACGCATTATTAGGAATTTTGCATGGTTGGTTTAGGAATTATGTTGGAATACATTTTTATTGCTTTTTTCGCATTGTCTCAGGATTTTAAAAACATTACTGTCATATTAAGTAAAAAAACTACTTTTTGTGTTTGCAAGCCTTAAAAAAGCATATGTTTCGAGTAAAACTCACGAGGATGCATTATATCAGGCAATTTTAGACAGATTGCATGTTTGGTTTTGGAGTTATGTTCAAATAACTTTCATCTTTAGTATGACAGTTATACAGTAGTATTAAATTTAAAAAACTAACTTGTGTCTTTGCAAACCTTACAAAAGATCATTTTTCTAGTAAAACTAACAAATATACATGTCTCTAGGCTTTATTAGCCATTTTGCATGTGTTGTTTAGGAGTTATGTTTGAATACATTTGTATTGCTTTTTTCGCATTGTCTCAGGATTTTAAAAACATTACTGTCATATTAAGTAAAAAAACTACTTTTTGTGTTTGCAAGCCTTAAAAAAGCATATGTTTCGAGTAAAACTCACGAGGATGCATTATATCAGGCATTTTTAGACAGATTGCATGTTTGGTTTTGGAGTTATGTTCAAATAACTTTCATATTTAGTATGACAGTTATACAGTAGTATTAAATTTAAAAAACTAACTTGTGTCTTTGCAAACCTTACAAAAGATCATTTTTCTAGTAAAACTAACAAATATACATGTCTCTAGGCTTTATTAGCCATTTTGCATGTGTTGTTTAGGAGTTATGTTTGAATACATTTTTATTGCTTTTTTCGCATTATCTCATGATTCCAAGAACATTACTGTCATATTGAGTAAAAAACTACTTTTTGTTTTTGCAAGCTTTAAAAAAGCATATTTTTAGAGTAAAACTACCAATGATGCATTATTTCAGGCATTATTAGCTATTTTTTATGTGTGGTTTACTAGTTATGTTTAATAACTGTCATATTGAGTGTGACAGTATACTGTCATAGTGAGTAAAACCTAATTTTTGTATATGAAAACCTTAAGAAAACAACTGATTCTAGTAAAACTCACATGGATTCAATATTACAGGCATTTTTAGACATTTTGCATGTTTGGTTTAGGAATTATGATGGAAAACTTTTTTATTGCTTTTTTCGCATTATCTCAGGATTCTAAGAAAATAATTGTCATATTGAGTAAAAAACTACTTTTTGTTTTTGCAAACCTTACACAATATATTTTTTCCAGTAAAACTCACAAAGATATATTTCTCCAGGCAATATCAGCCATTTTGCATTTGTGGTTTAGGAGTTATGTTTGAAAAAACTGTCATATTGTTTGTGGCAGTTATACTGTCATTATGAGTAAAACATAAATTTTGTATTTGTAAACCTTACCAAAATACCTGATTCTGGTAAAACTCACATTGATTCAAAATTACAGGCATTTTTAGACATGTTGCATGTTTGGTTTAGGAATTATGATGGAATACATTTTTATTGCTTTTTTCGCATTATCTCAGGATTCTAAGAACATTATTATCATACTGAGTAAAAAACGACTTTTTGTGTTTGCAAGCCTTAAAAAAGCATATGTTTCGAGCAAAACTCACAAGAATGCATCATTATTAGCAATTTTTCATGTGTAGTTTAGGAGTCATGTTTAAATAACTTACATATTGAGCGTGGCAGTTAAACTGTTATATTGAGAAAAAAGAATAATATGTGTCTTTGCAAACCTTACAAATAAAAATGTTTCTAGTAAAACTCACAAAGATACATTTCTTAATTAATTTTTAGACATTTTGCATGTTTGGTTTAGGAGTTATGAAGAAATACATTTTTATTGCTTTTTTCGCATTATCTCAGGATTCTAAGAACATTATTGTCATATTGAGTGAAAAACTACTTTCTGTTTTTGCTAGCCTTAAAAAAGCATATTTTTAGAGTAAAACTCCCAATGATGAATTATTTCAGGCATTATTAGCTATTTTTTATGTGTGGTTTACTAGTTATGTTTAATAACTGTCATATTGAGTGTGACTGTATACTGTCATAGTGAGTAAAACCTAATTTTTGTATATGAAAACCTTAAGAAAACAACTGATTGTAGTAAAACTCACATGGATTCAATATTACAGGCATTTTTAGACATTTTGCATATTTGGTTTAGGAATTATGATGGAATACTTTTTTTATTGCTTTTTTCGCATTATCTCAGGATTCTAAGAACATAATTGTCATATTGAGTAAAAAACTACTTTTTGTTTTTGCAAACCTTACACAATATATTTTTTCCAGTAAAACTCACAAAGATATATTTCTCCAGGCAATATTAGCCATTTTGCATTTGTGGTTTAGGAGTTATGTTTGAAAAAACTGTCATATTGTTTGTGGCAGTTATACTGTCATTATGAGTAAAACATAATTTTTGTATTTGTAAACCTTACCAAAATACCTGATTCTGGTAAAACTCACATATATTTATTATTACAGGCATTTTTACACATAATGCATGTTTGGTTTTGGAGTTATTTTTATATAAATTTCATATTTAGTATGACAGCTATACTGTCATATTGAGTAAAGAAAACTAACTTGTGTCTTTGCAAACCTTACAAAAGATTATTTTTCTAGTAAAACTAACAAAGATACATATCTCCAGGTAGTATTAGCCATTTTGCAATCTGTTGTTTAGGAGTTATGTTTGAATAGGTTTTTATTGCTTTTTTTGCATTATCCCAGGATTCTAAGAACATTACAGTCATATGGAGTAAAAAAATACTTTTTGTGTTTGCGGGCTTTAAAAAAAGCATATGTTTAGGGTAAAACTCCCAATGATGCATTATTTCAGGCATTTTTAGCCATTTTGCATGGGTGGTTTACTAGTTATGTTTAATAACTGTCATAGTGAGTAAAACCTAATTTTTGGATTTGTAAACCTTACAAAAGATTATCTGATTCTAGTAAAACTCAAATGGATTCAATATTACAGGCATTTTTAGACATGTTGCATGTTTGGTTTAGGAATTATGATGGAATACATTTTTATTGCTTTTTTCGCATTATCTCAGGATTCTAAGAACATTATTATCATATTGAGTAAAAAACTACTTTTTGTGTTTGCAAGCCTTAAAAAAGCATATGTTTCGATCAAAACTCACAAGAATGCATCATTTGAGGCAATATTAGCAATTTTTCATGTGTAGTTTAGGAGTCATGTTTAAAAATAACTTACATATTGAGCGTGGCAGTTAAACTGTCATATTGAGTAAAAAAATTAATTTGTGTCTTTGAAAATCTTACGAAAGAAAATGTTTCTAGTAAAACTCACAAAGATACATTTCTTAATTCATTTTTAGACATTTTGCATGTTTGGTTTAGGAATTATGATGAAATACATTTTTATTGCTTTTTTCGCATTATCTCAGGATTCTAAGAACATTATTGTCATATTGAGTAAAAAACTACTTTTTGTGTTTGCAAGCCTAAAAAAAGCATATGTTTCGAGCAAAACTCACAGGAATGCATTATTTAAAGCATTATTAGCCATTTTTCATCGGTAGTTTAGGAGTTATGTTTAAATAACTTACATATTGAGCGTGGCAGTTATACTGTCATATTGAGTGAAAAAAAAATAACTTGTGTTTGCAAACCTTACAAAAGAAATGTTTCTAGTAAAACTCACAAAGATACATTCATTATTAGACATTTTTCATGTGTGGTTTCATATTGAGTGTGGCAGTTATACTGTCATTATGGGTAAAACCTAATTTTTGTATTTGCAAACCTTACAAAAACAACTGATTCTATTGAAACGTAACATTGATTCAATATTATAGGCATTTTTAGACATTTTGCATGTTTGGTTTAGGAGTTGTGTTTGAATCATTTTTTATTGCTTTTTTGGCATTATCTCACACTGTAAGAAATTTCACCATTTAATTACAGTAACCTACTGGCAGCTAATGGTTCCAGTATAAAACTGTTTTTAAAAACTGCTATGCGAATGTATTCATACTGCATAGCAGTTTTTAAAAACAGTTTTATACTGGAACCAGTAGGTTACTGTAATTAAATGGTGAAATTATGTTGTTAGGGAGTTTTTGACGTGGCGACTTGAATTGTAATGGAGCTGTCCAGTTCTTGTCTGTGTCCTTTTGTAATCCTTCTTCCATTATTTTCAAGAAGGCTTTGTCCTGAATGGAGGGTGCGATGTAATTGTCATGTCTGGTTTGTTTGAACACATTACATCCTAAATGATCAGGTTCACAAGCGCTATCCACAAGTTGGGTGCTGAAGCTGAATGGAATTTGTATCTCACAATGTCTCGCTATTACATTAAATACATTGGGGCATGTCTCAAACATTGTAGGACGCCCCTTCTCAGTTGTATTTGTGAACAGCATTTTCACAGCGAGAGTTTTGTGGACATCACCTAAACACACGTTTCCTACTATGACCCACCCGAGGTCCAATTTTTGTGTATAAAGTGCGTTGTTAGGGCCACTTATCTGTTTATGGACTTTGTGAACTCTAATAACATCCCGTCCGAGAAGCATGTGTATTAGAGTCCAGGTCAGGGATAAGGTGAGCTACTGACTTTAGGTGACTGTGTTGCATAGATGCACTGGGTGTGGGAATTGCATCTCTATCGTTTGGGATATTTATACATTCAATGAGGCTAGGCAATGGGATGTGGACTGAACCATCCAAGGCCGCCACTACATATCCTGTAGCTCTCCTGCCCATTGCTTTTTTAGTACCAGCACATGTCCTTAGTGAGTAAGGGGAACTAGGGCCACGGTCATTGAACAATTGAAAAAACTCAGGACATACATTGTTCATCATGGATGGCATAGAGCCTTACTGCTTGTTCAGGATGGCCTGCTGGGTACACTTTAACAAGACTAATTTTAGAGCAGGATCTGCCTGCTTCGCTCACGCCACAAACCTGTGTGCACTTGGACGTGATCTCCTCCGACTTAGCGGAGTCCCTCTCCATACTCTGCTGCAGGTTCAGTTTCTTTAAACCAGGGTGCTGGTCCTGGGTGAAGAGCAGTGCAGTGTTTATCATCAAGACACTCAGAAAACTGTATCTTGACCATACAGTTTTTTGCATTGTGTGTAGATGAAGAACAGCATTTGAAGCAAATGTGGTTCTCTTTTAAGAATGCTTTTCGATCATCGAGTGTTTTCATTCGAAATAATCTGCACTTCGAGAGGGGCTGAGGTTTCATGTGAATTGGGCAAAGCTTGTCGCTGTTAACAGCTTTGTTTGCCGTTTTTTTGTGTATCTAAATTGTAACGGGAGACAACATCAGTTTTGTGCACTGAAATGTATTTTTGTTTATATGCTCTCAAAGGCAGTTTGTCGAGTTTGGGTATGTCAGGGAACGATGTAAAGTTAAAGCTTGGGTCATTTCTTGAGTTAGCTTCTCGCGTTACAAAGTCTACAAAAACATTGAATGGTGGGAAGGGGACACGTTGTGTGCATTTGTATTTAGCTCCTACTGTTAAAGTTAAAACGAGGACTCAGATTTCCCTCGCCCGGACGCGGGTCACCGGGGCCCCCCTCCGGAGCCAGGCCCGGAGTTGGGGCACGATGGCGAGCGCCTGGTGGCCGGGCCTGTCCCCATGGGGCCCGGCCGGGCACAGCCCGAAGAGGCTACGTGGGTCCCCCCTCCAATGGGCTCACCACTCATGGGAGGGGCCATAGAGGTCGGGTGCATTGTGAGCTGGGCGGCAGCCGAAGGCAGGGCACTTGGCGGTCCGATCCTCGGCTACATAAGCTAGCTCTTGGGACGTGGAACGTCACCTCGCTGGGGGGGAAGGAGCCTGAGCTTGTGCGCGAGGTAGAGAAGTTCCGGCTGGATATAGTCGGACTCACCTCGACGCACAGCAAGGGCTCTGGAACCAGTTCTCTCGAGAGGGGCTGGACTCTCTTCCACACTGGCGTTGCACGCAGTGAGAGGCGACGAGCTGGGGTAGCAATTCTTGTTTCCCCCCGACTCAAAGCCTGCACGTTGGAGTTTAACCCGGTGGACATGAGGGTAGCCTCCCTCCGCCTTCGGGTGGGGGGTGGGGTCCTGACTGTTGTTTGTGCTTACGCACCGAACAGCAGTTCAGAGTACCCACCCTTTTTGGATACACTCGAGGGAGTACTGGAAAGTGCTCCCCCGGGTGATTCCCTTGTCCAACTGGGTGACTTCAACGCTCATGTTGGCAACGACAGTGAAACCTGGAGAGGCGTGATTGGGAAGAATGGCCGCCCGGATCTGAACCCGAGTGGTGTTTTGTTATTGGACTTTTGTGCTCGTCACAGATTGTCCATAACAAACACCATGTTCAAGCATAAGGGTGTCCATATGTGCACTTGGCACCAGGACACCCTAGGCCGCAGTTCCATGATCGACTTTGTGGTTGTGTCATCGGATTTGCGGCCTCATGTTTTGGGCACTCGGGTGAAGAGAGGGGCGGAGCTTTCTACCGATCACCACCTGGTGGTGAGTTGGCTACGATGGTGGGGGAGGATGCCGGACAGACCTGGCAGGCCCAAACGCATTGTGAGGGTCTGCTGGGAACGTCTGGCAGAGTCTCCTGTCAGAGAGAGTTTCAATTCCCACCTCCGGAAGAACTTTGAACATGTCACGAGGGAGGTGCTGGACATTGAGTCCGAGTGGACCATGTTCCGCACCTCTATTGTCGAGGCGGCTGATTGGAGCTGTGGCCGTTTTCCATGGAAAACGACTTCCGGACGGCTTCGAAGCGATTCTGGACCACCATCCGCCGCCTCAGGAAGGGGAAGCAGTGCACTATCAACACTGTGTATGGTGCGGATGGTGTTCTGCTGACCTCGAATGCAGATGTTGTGGATCGGTGGAGGGAATACTTCGAAGACCTCCTCAATCCCACCGACACGTCTTCCTATGAGGAAACAGTGCCTTGGGAATCTGTGGTGGGCTCTCCTATTTCTGGGGCTGAGGTTGCTGAGGTAGTTAAAAAGCTCCTCGGTGGCAAGACCCCGGGGGTGGATGAGATCCGCCCAGAGTTCCTTAAGGCTCTGGATGCTGTGGGGCTGTCTTGGTTGACAAGACTCTGCAGCATCGCGTGGACATCGGGGGCGGTACCTCTGGATTGGCAGACCGGGGTGGTGGTTCCTCTCTTTAAGAAGGGGAACCGGAGGGTGTGTTCCAACTATCGTGGGATCACACTCCTCAGCCTTCCCGGTAAGGTCTATTCGGGTGTACTGGAGAGGAGGCTACGCCGGATAGTCGAACCTCGGATTCAGGAGGAACAGTGTGGTTTTCGTCCTGGTCGTGGAACTGTGGACCAGCTCTATACTCTCGGCAGGGTCCTTGAGGGTGCATGGGAGTTTGCCCAACCAGTCTACATGTGCTTTGTGGACTTGGAGAACGCATTCGACCGTGTCCCTCGGGAGGTCCTGTGGGGAGTGCTCAGAGAGTATGGGGTATCGGACTGTCTGATTGTGGCTGTCCGCTCCCTGTACGATCAGTGCCAGAGCTTGGTCCGCATCGCCGGCAGTAAGTCGGACACGTTTCCAGTGAGGGTTGGACTCCGCCAAGGCTGCCCTTTGTCACCGATTCTGTTCATAACTTTTATGGACAGAATTTCTAGGCGCAGTCAGGGCGTTGAGGGGATCTGGTTTGGTGGCTGCAGGATTAGGTCTCTGCTTTTTGCAGATGATGTGGTCCTGATGGCTTCATCTGGCCAGGATCTTCAGCTCTCACTGGATCGGTTCGCAGCCGAGTGTGAAGCGACTGGGATGAGAATCAGCACCTCCAAGTCCGAGTCCATGGTTCTCGCCCGGAAAAGGGTGGAGTGCCATCTCCGGGTTGGGGAGGAGACCCTGCCCCAAGTGGAGGAGTTCATGTACCTAGGAGTCTTGTTCACGAGTGGGGGAAAAGTGGACCGTGAGATCGACAGGCGGATCGGTGCGGCGTCTTCAGTAATGCGGACGCTGTATCGGTCCGTTGTGGTGAAGAAGGAGCTGAGCCGGAAGGCAAAGCTCTCAATTTACCGGTCGATCTACGTTCCCATCCTCACCTATGGTCATGAACTTTGGGTCATGACCGAAAGGACAAGATCACGGGTACAGGCGGCCGAAATGAGTTTCCTCCGACGGGTGGCGTGGCTCTCCCTTAGAGACAGGGTGAGAAGCTCTGCCATCCGGGGGGAGCTCAAAGTAAAGCCACTGCTCCTCCACATCGAGAGGAGCCAGATGAGGTGGTTCGGGCATCTGGTCAGGATGCCACCCGAACGCCTCCCTCGGGAGGTGTTTAGGGCACGTCCAACCGGTAGGAGACCACGGGGAAGACCCAGGACACGTTGGGAAGACTATGTCTCCCGGCTGGCCTGGGAACGCCTCGGGATCCCCCGGGAGGAGCTGGACGAAGTGGCTGGCGAGAGGGAAGTCTGGGTTTCCCTGCTTAGGCTGCTGCCCCCGCGACCCGACCTCGGATAAGCGGAGGAAGATGGATGGATGGATGGATGGATGTTAAAGTTAAAGTTAAAGTACCAATGATTGTCACACACGCACTAGGTGTGGTGAAATTTGTCCTCTGCATTTGACCCATCCCCTTGTTCACCTCCTGGGAGGTGAGGGAAGCAGTGGGCAGCAGCGGTGCCGCGCCCGGGAATCATTTTTGGTGATTTAACCCCCAATTCCAACCTTTGATGCTGAGTGCCAAGCAGGGAGGTAAAGGGTCCCATTTTTATAGTCTTTGGTATGACTCGGCCGGGGTTTGAACTCACAACATACCGATCTAAGGGCGGACACTCTAACCACTAGGCCACTGAGTAGGTGGTCCACCTTTCTTGCAAATCGAAGGGAAGTTTCTGCACAATTGGATTTAATCCTCTTGCGGTATCCAAAAACGCAAGACCAGGAAGGTCTCCTTCAGCTTTAGCACTCTGCATTTCCATGAGCAGTTCACTAAACTTCCTTAGTTTGTGTAGTCTTTGGATGTGATTTGGGGGAACATATCAATTCTTTTGAAGAGTGTATCCTCAATCACTTCAGCTGAGCCATAACATTGCTCAAGCCTGTCCCACATCATATTGAGACCTTTGGTTGGGTTGTTAATGTGTATGGCTGTAATTTGTTCTACGTGTTCAGAGAATTCTTTGCCAAGCCACTTTAACATCAAGTCCATCTCCTCACTTGTTGTTAAATCTAATCCATTTATTGCATTTTTAAAGGAGCGTTTCCAAGCTCTGAAATTTTGAGGCTTGTCGTTAAATTGCAGTAGTCCTGTTGCTACTATTTCCCGGCGAGCAAAGTATCTAATGAAGTCACTCACATTAGAGATTTAGGCTCTTGGCATGAAGGCCGGACTTTGATTGATTGATTGATTGAGACTTTTATTAGTAAGTTGCAAAGTGAAGTACATATTCCGTACAATTGACCACTAAATGGTAACAACCAAATAAGTTTTTCAACTTGTTTAAGTAGGGTCCACTTAAATTGATTCATGATACAGATATACACTACCAGATATATACTATTATCATAATACAGTCATCACACAAGATAATCACATTGAATTATTTACATTATTTACAATCCGGGGTGTGGAGGGGGAGGGGGGTGTTAGGTTTGGTTGTTATCATCAGTCATCAACAATTGAGAACAGAGAAATGGATATTGGTACAGTGTAGGTCTGACTTGGTAGGATATGTACAGCAAGTAGTGGACATAGAGAGAGAGAGAGAGAGAGAGAGAGAGAGAGAGAGAGAGAGAGGCAGAGAGAGAAAGAGAGAGAGAGAGAGAGAGAGAGAGAGAGAGAGAGAGAGAGAGAGAGAGAGAGAGAGAGAGAGAGAGAGAGAGAGAGAGAGAGAGAGAGAGAGAGAGAGATCAGAAGGCATAAGAAAAAGTATCTGCATTTGATTGTTTACATTTGATTATTAACAATCCGGGGAGGGTGTTAGTTTAGGGTTGTAGCTGCCTGGAGGTGTACTTTTAGTGCGGTTTTGAAGGAGGATAGAGATGCCCTTTCTTATACCCGTTGGGAGCGCATTCCACATTGATGTGACATAGAAAGAGAATGAGTTAAGACCTTTGTTAGATCGGAATCTGGGTTTAACGTGGTTAGTGGAGCTCCCCCTGGTGTTGTGGTTATGGCGGTCATTTACTTTAAGGAAGTAGTTTGACATGTACTTCGGTATCAGGGAGGTGTATTTTTTTTGTAATTTTATAGACTAGGCTCAGTGCAAGTTGTTTTACTCTGTCCTCCACCCTGAGCCAGCCCACTTTGGAGAAGTGGGTAGTGATGTGGGATCTGGGGTGGAGGTCTAGAAGTAATTTGACTGGCTTGTTCTGGGATGTTTGGAGTTTAGATTTGAGGGTTTTGGAGGTGCTAGGGTACCAGGAGGTGCATGCGTAATCCAAAAAGGGTTGACGAGAGTTCCCGCCAGAATCCTCATGGTACTTTTGTTGACCAGAGAGGAGATTCTATAGAGAAATCTCGTTCGTTGGTTGACCTTTTTGATTACCTTGGTTGCCATTTTATCGCAGGAAAGATTAGCCTCTAGAATGGAACCTAGGTAAGTGACCTCATCCTTCCTGGTGATAACAATGACACCCACTTTTATAGTGAAGTCATTGACTTTCTTAAGGTTGATGTGGGACCCAAACAGGATGGATTCCGTTTTACCCAAGTGTATGGATAGCTTGTTTTCAGCGAGCAAGGTGCAAGTTCTACAGAGTTCAGCACTGAGGACTTTCTCCACCTGTGACTTGTCCCTGTCTGATACCAGCAAGGCCGAGTCATCCGCAAACAAGTACAATTCACAGTCGCATGCCGATGACAAGTCATTTAAGTATATTAGGAACAGTAAAGGCCCCAATATACTGCCTTGAAGGACTACACAGCTCACTGAGAGGGGGGGAGGGGGGGGGGGGGGCAAGGTGCCGTTCACCTCTGACACCTGTTCTATCCCCTCAAGTAAGATTGCATCCAGCTCGATGAGGTTTTGTTAAATCCGATTGCTCTGAGCTTATCCAACAGTATAGCGTGGTGAACGGTGTCAGATGCCTTCTGAAGGTGCAGAATGACCATGCCGCAGTATTTGCGTCCACCTCATGTTTGATTTGGTCGGTCAGATAGAGAAGGCATTTGTCAGTGGAGTGGTTAGTTCTGAAGCCGGATTGGAATTTGTATATGAGTTTATTAGTGGCAAGGCAACTATCGACCTGTTCATAAACTATTTTTTCCATTACTTTCGAAATGGAACTGTGAATAGAAACAGGTCGGTAGTTGCCAGATTCCAATGTGTTTCCTTTTTCGAAGAGGGGAGTTACTCTTGCTATCTTAAAATCTTTTTGTACTTGGCCGTGTGAAATTGAGAGGTTTATTATGTGCGTGATGATTGGGGCAATGATGGAGGAAGAGTCCCTGAGGAATCTGAAGGGATAATTATCAAGGCCGGTGGCCTTGTTTGGGTGGAGCGCGCTCAATTTCTTAAGCACCTCATCAGCTGTGACAATTTCTAATTTGAAATCATTGTTGGATACTTCTAGCTTTCTGTAGAAGGCTTTAATGTGTTCTACACCAAAGCGACCAGAGTGGTGGGACAGCTTGTTGACAATATTGTGCTTTTTCCTTCCAGACCCTAGTGGATTTGCCACTTCAAATGAATCTTGATAAAGAATTATGCCTAAGGAGGAGGTCCTGTCTATGGGCAGCATGTTCTTTTTAATATTTGTGCCATCCCACAAATCCTGAATAACATTATCAGGTTGGATTCCAGTTTTTACTTGCTGTATTTGCTCCCTCACAGACTTTAAGGATAACAGTGACTCAATGGTGTTTTTCACTGGCACATATTGTAGAAAACTTTCTTTGCCTGATTCATTCTGACCAAGACAAATTGGGAGTGGCTCCACATATTTAAAGTTACAAGTGACTCTGATTGCACGGGAATTACCTTGTTATCAAAAACACACCAGTAGGATGGATTTAGCTGCGGCGGCCAGGTGGCAGCAGGTTATCGCTCGTCCATCTATCGGTACTTGGGCTTCTATGCCCCCTGGTAGGGTCTCCCAGACAAACAGGTCCTAGGTGAGGGATCAGAAAAAAAGCAGCTCAAAGACCTTTATGAGAAGTACAAATCAAGGACCTAGATTTTTCCTCGCCCGGACGCGGGTCACCGGGGCTCCCCTCTGGAGCCAGGCCCAGAGGTGGGGCACGATGGCAAGCGCCTGGTGGCCGGGCCTGTCCCCATGGGACTCAGGCTCAGTTCAAAGAGGCAATGTGGGTCCCCCCTCCAATGGGCTCACCACTCATTGGCTGGGTCATAGAGGTCGGGTGCAGTGTGAGCTGGGCAGCAGCCGAAGGCAGGGCACTTGGCGGTCCAATCATCGGCGACATAAGCTAGCTCTTGAGACGTGGAATGTCACCTCGCTGGGAGGGAAGGAGAAGTTCCGGCTAGATATAGTTGGACTCACTTCTACGCACAGCAAGGGCTCTGGAACCTGTTCTCTCTGGGGCCGGACTCTCTTCCACTCTGGCATTGCAAGCAATGAGAGGCGACAGGCTGGGGTGGCAATTCTTGTTGCCCCCACGGCTCAAAGCCTGCATGTTGGACTTTAACACAGTAGATGAGATGGTAGCTTCCCTCCGCCTTCGGGTTGGGGGACGGGTCCTGACTGTTTTTTGTGTTTACGCACCAAACAGCAGCTCAGAGTACCCACTTCTTTGAGGGAGTACTGGAGAGTGCTCCCTCGGGTGATTCCCTTGTTCTGCTGGGGGGCTTCAACGCTCATGTTGGCAACGACAGTGAAACCTGGAGAGGCGTGATTGGGAAAAATGACCACCCGGATGTGAACCCAAGTGGTGCTTTGTTATTGGACTTTTGTACTCGTCACGGATTGTCCATAACAAACATAATGTTCAAACATAAGGGTGTCCATTTGTGCACTTGGCACCAGGACACCCTCGGCCGCAGTTCCATGATTGACTTTGTAGTTGTGTCATCGGATTTGCGGCCTCATGTTTTGGACACTCGGGTGACGAGAGGGGCAGAGCTTTCTACCGATCACCACCTGGTGGTGAGCTGGCTCCGATGGTGGGGGATGATGCCGGACAGACCTGGCAGGCCCAAATGCATTGTGAGGGTCTGCTGGGAACGCCTAGCAGAGTCTCCTGTCAGAGAGAGTTTCAATTCCCACCTCCGGAAGAACTTTGAACATGTCACGAGGGAGGTGCTGGGCCATTTTCCGTGCCCCTCTTGGCGAGGCGGCTGATTGGAGCTGTGGCCTCATGGTGTTTTGTGCATGTCGTGGCGGTAATCCTAGAACCCGCTGGTGGATACCAGCAGTGAGGGAAGCCATCAAACACTGAAGAAAGAGCCTATCTGCCATGGGGAGGGGGGAGGGGGGGGGGGGGAGTGTGCTGCTGACCTTTACTGCGGCTATTACGGATCGGTGGAGGGAATACTTCGAAGACCTCCTCAATCCCACCAACATGTCTTCCTATGTTTAAGCAGTGCCTGGGGAATCTGTGGTGGGTTCTCCTATTTCTGGGGCTGAAGTTGCTGAGGTAGTTAAAAAGCTCCTCTGGATGAGATCCTTAAGGCTCTGGATGCTGTGGGGCTGTCTTGGTTGACAAGACTCTGCAACATCGCATGGACATTGGGGGCGGTACCTCTGGTTTGGGAGACCGGGGTGGTGGTTCCTCTCTTTAAGAAGGGGAACCGGAGCGTGTGTTCCAACTATCGTGGATCACACTCCTCAGCCTTCCCGGTAAGGTCTATTCATGTGTACTGGAGAGGAGGCTACGCCGGATAGTCGAACCTCGGATCCTCCAGTTCCACGACCAGGACGAAAACCACACTGTTCGTCCTGGTCGTGGAACTTCAGACCAGCTCTATATTCTCGGCAGGGTCCTTGAGTGTGCATGGGAGTTTGCCTAACCAGTCTACATGGGCTTTGTGGACTTGGAGAAGGCATTCGACCGTATCCCGGGAAGTCCTGTGGGGAGTGCTCAGAGAGTATGGGGTATCGGACTGTCTGATTGTGGCGGGTCGCTCCCTGTATGATCAGTGTCAGAGCTTTGTCCACATTGCCGGCAGTAAGTCGGACCCCTTTCCAGTGAGGCTGCCCTTTGTCACCGATTCTGTTCAAAACTTTTATGGACAGAATTTCTAGGTGCAGTCATGGTGTTGAGGGGATCCGGTTTGGTGGCTGCAGGATTAGGTCTCTGCTTTTTGCAGATAATGTGGTCCTGATGGCTTCAACTGGCCAGGATCTTCAGCTCTCATTGGATCGGTTCGCAGCCGAGTGTGAAGCGACTGGGATGAGAATCAGCACCTCCAAGTCCGAGTCCATGGTTCTTGCCCGGGAAAAGGTGGAGTGCCATCTACAGGTTGGGGAGGAGATCTTGCCCAAAGTGGAGGAGTTTAAGTACCTAGGAGTCTTGTTCACGAGTGAGGGATTAGTGGATCGTAAGATCCACAGGCGGATTGGTGCGGCATCTTCAGTAATGAGGACGCTATATCGATCCGTTGTGGTGAAGAAGGAGCTGAGCCAGAAGGAAAAGCTCTCAATTTACCGGTCGATCTACGTTCCCATCGTCACCTATGGTCATGAGCGGGTACAAGCGGCCGAAATGAGTTTCCTCCGCCGGGTGGCAGGTCTCTCCCTTAGAGATAGGGTGAGAAGCTCTGTCATCCGCGAGGAACTCAGAGTAAAGCTGCTGCTCCTCCACATTGAGAGGAGCCAGATGAGGTGGTTCGGGCATCTGCTCAGGATGCCACCCAAACGCCTCCCTAGGGAGGTGTCTAGGGCAAGTCCGACCGGCAGGAGGCCACGGGGAAGACCCAGGACACATTTGCAAGAAAATGTCTCCCGGCTGGCCTGGGAACGCCTCGGGATCCCCCGAGAAGAGCTGGACAAAGTGGCTGGGGAGAGGGAAGTCTGGGCTTCTCTGCTAAGGCTGCTGCCCCCGCAACCCGACCTCGGATAAGCGGAAGAAAATGGATGGATGGATGGATTTAGTATGACAGTTATACTGTCATATTGAGTAAAATAACTAACTTGTGTCTTTGCAAACCTTACAAAATATATTTTTTCTAGTAAAACTCACAAAGATACATTTTTCCAGGCATTATTAGCCATTTTGCATGTGTGGTTTAGGAGTTATGTTTAAATAACTGTCAGATTGAATGTGAAAGTATACTGTCATTGTGAGAAAAACCCATAGTTTGTATTTGCAAACCTTACAAAAACAACTGATTCTAGTTAAACTCACATGAATACAATATTACAGGCATTTTTAGACATAATGCATGTTTGCTTTTGGAGTTATGTTTATATAACTTTCATATTTAGTCAGACAGTTACACTGTCATATTGAGTAAACAAAAACTAACTTGTGTCTTTACAACCCTTACACAACATTTTTTTTTTAGTAAAACTCACAAAGATATATTTTTCCAGGCAATATTAGCCTTTTTACATGTGTGGTTTAAGAGTTATGTTTAAATAACTGTCATATTGAAGTGGCAGTAATACTGTCATAAGTAACACCTAATTTTTGTATTTGTAAACCTTACCAAAATACCTGATTCTGGTAAAACTCACATGGATTCAATATTACAGGCATGTTTAAATTTTGGAGTAATGTTTATCTAACTTTCATATGTAGTCATATTGAGTAAAACAACTAACTTGTGTCTTTGCAAACCTTACAAAAGATCATTATTCTAGTAAAACTAACAAAGATACATTTCTCCAGGCATTATTAGCAATTGCTTATGTGTTGTTTAGGAGTTATGTTTAAAAAACTGTCATATTGAGTGTGGCAGTATACTGTCATAGTGAGTAAAACCTAATTTTTGTATTTGCAAACCTTACAAAAAAATCTGATTCTAGTAAAACTCACATAGATACAATATTACAGGCATTTTTAGACATTATGCATATTTGGTTTTGAAATTATGTTTATATAACCTTCATATATAGAATGACAGCTATACTGTAATATTGAGTAAAAAAAAATAACTTGTGTCTTTGCAAACCTTACAAAATATGATTTTTCTTGTAAAACTCACAAAGATAAAAATTTTCACGCATTATTAGGAATTTTGCATGGTTGGTTTAGGAATTATGTTGGAATACATTTTTATTGCTTTTTTCGCATTGTCTCAGGATTTTAAAAACATTACTGTCATATTAAGTAAAAAAACTACTTTTTGTGTTTGCAAGCCTTAAAAAAGCATATGTTTCGAGTAAAACTCACGAGGATGCATTATATCAGGCAATTTTAGACAGATTGCATGTTTGGTTTTGGAGTTATGTTCAAATAACTTTCATCTTTAGTATGACAGTTATACAGTAGTATTAAATTTAAAAAACTAACTTGTGTCTTTGCAAACCTTACAAAAGATCATTTTTCTAGTAAAACTAACAAATATACATGTCTCTAGGCTTTATTAGCCATTTTGCATGTGTTGTTTAGGAGTTATGTTTGAATACATTTGTATTGCTTTTTTCGCATTGTCTCAGGATTTTAAAAACATTACTGTCATATTAAGTAAAAAAACTACTTTTTGTGTTTGCAAGCCTTAAAAAAGCATATGTTTCGAGTAAAACTCACGAGGATGCATTATATCAGGCATTTTTAGACAGATTGCATGTTTGGTTTTGGAGTTATGTTCAAATAACTTTCATATTTAGTATGACAGTTATACAGTAGTATTAAATTTAAAAAACTAACTTGTGTCTTTGCAAACCTTACAAAAGATCATTTTTCTAGTAAAACTAACAAATATACATGTCTCTAGGCTTTATTAGCCATTTTGCATGTGTTGTTTAGGAGTTATGTTTGAATACATTTTTATTGCTTTTTTCGCATTATCTCATGATTCCAAGAACATTACTGTCATATTGAGTAAAAAACTACTTTTTGTTTTTGCAAGCTTTAAAAAAGCATATTTTTAGAGTAAAACTACCAATGATGCATTATTTCAGGCATTATTAGCTATTTTTTATGTGTGGTTTACTAGTTATGTTTAATAACTGTCATATTGAGTGTGACAGTATACTGTCATAGTGAGTAAAACCTAATTTTTGTATATGAAAACCTTAAGAAAACAACTGATTCTAGTAAAACTCACATGGATTCAATATTACAGGCATTTTTAGACATTTTGCATGTTTGGTTTAGGAATTATGATGGAAAACTTTTTTATTGCTTTTTTCGCATTATCTCAGGATTCTAAGAAAATAATTGTCATATTGAGTAAAAAACTACTTTTTGTTTTTGCAAACCTTACACAATATATTTTTTCCAGTAAAACTCACAAAGATATATTTCTCCAGGCAATATTAGCCATTTTGCATTTGTGGTTTAGGAGTTATGTTTGAAAAAACTGTCATATTGTTTGTGGCAGTTATACTGTCATTATGAGTAAAACATAAATTTTGTATTTGTAAACCTTACCAAAATACCTGATTCTGGTAAAACTCACATTGATTCAAAATTACAGGCATTTTTAGACATGTTGCATGTTTGGTTTAGGAATTATGATGGAATACATTTTTATTGCTTTTTTCGCATTATCTCAGGATTCTAAGAACATTATTATCATACTGAGTAAAAAACGACTTTTTGTGTTTGCAAGCCTTAAAAAAGCATATGTTTCGAGCAAAACTCACAAGAATGCATCATTATTAGCAATTTTTCATGTGTAGTTTAGGAGTCATGTTTAAATAACTTACATATTGAGCGTGGCAGTTAAACTGTTATATTGAGAAAAAAGAATAATATGTGTCTTTGCAAACCTTACAAATAAAAATGTTTCTAGTAAAACTCACAAAGATACATTTCTTAATTAATTTTTAGACATTTTGCATGTTTGGTTTAGGAGTTATGAAGAAATACATTTTTATTGCTTTTTTCGCATTATCTCAGGATTCTAAGAACATTATTGTCATATTGAGTGAAAAACTACTTTCTGTTTTTGCTAGCCTTAAAAAAGCATATTTTTAGAGTAAAACTCCCAATGATGGATTATTTCAGGCATTATTAGCTATTTTTTATGTGTGGTTTACTAGTTATGTTTAATAACTGTCATATTGAGTGTGACTGTATACTGTCATAGTGAGTAAAACCTAATTTTTGTATATGAAAACCTTAAGAAAACAACTGATTGTAGTAAAACTCACATGGATTCAATATTACAGGCATTTTTAGACATTTTGCATGTTTGGTTTAGGAATTATGATGGAATACTTTTTTTATTGCTTTTTTCGCATTATCTCAGGATTCTAAGAACATAATTGTCATATTGAGTAAAAAACTACTTTTTGTTTTTGCAAACCTTACACAATATATTTTTTCCAGTAAAACTCACAAAGATATATTTCTCCAGGCAATATTAGCCATTTTGCATTTGTGGTTTAGGAGTTATGTTTGAAAAAACTGTCATATTGTTTGTGGCAGTTATACTGTCATTATGAGTAAAACATAATTTTTGTATTTGTAAACCTTACCAAAATACCTGATTCTGGTAAAACTCACATATATTTATTATTACAGGCATTTTTACACATAATGCATGTTTGGTTTTGGAGTTATTTTTATATACATTTCATATTTAGTATGACAGCTATACTGTCATATTGAGTAAAGAAAACTAACTTGTGTCTTTGCAAACCTTACAAAAGATTATTTTTCTAGTAAAACTAACAAAGATACATATCTCCAGGTAGTATTAGCCATTTTGCAATCTGTTGTTTAGGAGTTATGTTTGAATAGGTTTTTATTGCTTTTTTTGCATTATCCCAGGATTCTAAGAACATTACAGTCATATGGAGTAAAAAAATACTTTTTGTGTTTGCGGGCTTTAAAAAAAGCATATGTTTAGGGTAAAACTCCCAATGATGCATTATTTCAGGCATTTTTAGCATTTTTAGGTGGTTTACTAGTTATGTTTCATAACTGTCATAGTGAGTAAAACCTAATTTTTGGATTTGTAAACCTTACAAAAGATTATCTGATTCTAGTAAAACTCAAATGGATTCAATATTACAGGCATTTTTAGACATGTTGCATGTTTGGTTTAGGAATTATGATGGAATACATTTTTATTGCTTTTTTCGCATTATCTCAGGATTCTAAGAACATTATTATCATATTGAGTAAAAAACTACTTTTTGTGTTTGCAAGCCTTAAAAAAGCATATGTTTCGAGCAAAACTCACAAGAATGCATCATTTGAGGCAATATTAGCAATTGTTCATGTGTAGTTTAGGAGTCATGTTTAAAAATAACTTACATATTGAGCGTGGCAGTTAAACTGTCATATTGAGTAAAAAAATTAATTTGTGTCTTTGAAAATCTTACGAAAGAAAATGTTTCTAGTAAAACTCACAAAGATACATTTCTTAATTCATTTTTAGACATTTTGCATGTTTGGTTTAGGAATTATGATGAAATACATTTTTATTGCTTTTTTCGCATTATCTCAGGATTCTAAGAACATTATTGTCATATTGAGTAAAAAACTACTTTTTGTGTTTGCAAGCCTAAAAAAAGCATATGTTTCGAGCAAAACTCACAGGAATGCATTATTTAAAGCATTATTAGCCATTTTTCATCGGTAGTTTAGGAGTTATGTTTAAATAACTTACATATTGAGCGTGGCAGTTATACTGTCATATTGAGTGAAAAAAAAATAACTTTTGTGTTTGCAAACCTTACAAAAGAAATGTTTCTAGTAAAACTCACAAAGATACATTCATTATTAGACATTTTTCATGTGTGGTTTCATATTGAGTGTGGCAGTTATACTGTCATTATGGGTAAAACCTAATTTTTGTATTTGCAAACCTTACAAAAACAACTGATTCTATTGAAACGTAACATTGATTCAATATTATAGGCATTTTTAGACATGTGGTTTAGGAATCATGTTGGAATACATTTGTATTGTTTTTTTCACATTATCTCAGCATTTTAAGAACTTACTGTCATATTGAGTAAAAAAAACTTTTTGTGTTTGCAAGCCTTAAAAAAACAACCGATTCTAGTAAAACTCACATTGATACAATATTACAGGCATGTTTAGACATCTTGCATGTTTGGTTTTGGAGTTATGTTTATATAACCTGCTTTCTGAGCCGCCACCTTTGTGGTTTGCGTGTCCCACTGATCCTAGGAGCTATGTTGTCCGGGGGCTTCTATGCCCCCTGGTAGGGTCCCCCAAGACAAACAGGTCCTAGGTGAGGAATCAGACAAAGAGCAGCTCAAAGACCTTTATGAAAAGTACAAATCGAGGACCTAGATATTTTCTCGCCCGGACGCGGGTCACCGTGGCTCCCCTGTGGAGCCAGGCCCAGTGGTGGGGCACGATGGCGAGCGACTGGTGCCCATGGGGCCCAGCTCGAAGAGGCAACGTGGGTCCCCCCTGCAATAGGCTCACCACTCACGGGCTGGGTCATAGAGGTCGGGTGCAGTGTTAGCTGGGCGGAAGCCGAAGGCAGGGCACTTGGCGGTCCGATTATCGGCTACATAAGCTCGCTCTTGGGACGTGGAACGTCACCTCGCGAGGTGGAGAAGTTCCCGGCTAGATAAAGCTGGACTCACTTCGACGCACAGCAAGGGCTCTGGAACCTGTTCTCTCAAGAGGGGTTGGACTCTCTTCCACTCTGGCGTTGCAAGTAATGAGAGGCTGGGTTGGCAATTTTTGTTTCCCCCCCGGCTCAAAGCCTGCACGTTGGACTTAACCCAGAAGACGAGATGGTAGCTTCCCTCCGCTTTCGGGTTGGGTGACGGGTCCTGACTGTTGTTGGTGTTTATGCACCAAACAGCAGCTCAGAGTACCCACTCTTTTTGGATTCCCTTGAGAGTGCTCCCTCGGGTGATTCCCTTGTTCTGCTGGGGGTCTTCAACGCTCATGTTGGCAACGACTTTGAAACCTGGAGAGTCGTGATTGGGAAAAATGGCCACCCGGATCTGAACCCAAGTGGTGCTTTGTTATTGGACTTTTGTGCTCGTCACGGATTGTCCATAACAAACGCAATGTTCAAACATAAGGGTGTCCATATGTGCACTTGGCACCAGGACACCCTCGGCCGCAGTTCCATTATTGACTTTGTAGTTGTGTCATGGGATTTGCGGTCTCATGTTATGGACACTCGGGTGAAGAGAGGGGCGAGCTTTCTACCGATCAGCACCTGGTGAGCTGGCTCCGATGGTGGGGTAGGATCCCGGACAGACCTGGCAGGCCAAAACGCATTGTGAGAGTCTTTTGGGAATGCCTAGCAGAGTCTCCTGTCAGAGAGAGTTTGTTTTTCCACCTCCGGAGGAACTTTGAACATGTCACAAAGGAGGTGCTGGACATTGAGTCTGAATGGATCATGTTCCGTGCCTCTCTTGTCAAGCCAGCTGATTGGAGGTGTGGCCGCAAGGTGTTTGGTGCCTGTCGTGGCGGTAATCCTAGAACCCGCTGGTGGCCACCAGCAGTGCGGGATGCCGTCAAGCTGAAGAAAGAGCTTATCTGGTCCTTTTGGCTCATGGGACTCCAGAGGCAGCGAGCATACCGACAGGCCAAGCAGTGCCTGGGGAATCTGTGGTGGGCTCTCCTATTTCTGGGGCTGAGGTTGCCAAGGTAGTTAAAAAGCTCCTCGGTGGCAAGGCCACGGGGGTGGATGAGCTCCGTCCGGAGTTCCTTAAGGCTCTGGATGCTGTGGGGCTGTTTTAGTTGACAAGACTCTGCAACATCGCGTGGACATCAGGGGCGGTACCTCTGGATTGGCAGACCGGGGTGGTGGTTCCTCTCTTTAAGAAGGGGAACCGGAGGGTGTGTTCCAACTATCGTAGATCACACTCCTCAGCCTTCCCGGTAAGGTCTATTCATGTGTACTGGAGAGGAGGAACCTCGGATCCAGGACGAACAGTGTGGTTTTCGTCCTGGTCGTGGAACGGTAGACCAGCTCTATACTCTCGGCAGGGTCCTTGAGTGTGCATGGGAGTTTGTCCAACCAGTCTACATGTGCGTTGTGGACTTGGAGAAGACATTCGACCGTGGCCACCCCGGCAAGTCCGGTGGGGAGTGCTCAGAGAGGATGGGGTATCGGCATGTCTAATTGTGGCGGGTCGCTCCCTGTATGATCAGTGTCAGAGCTTGGTCCGCATTGCCAGCAGTAAGTCGGACCCCTTTCCAGTGAGGGTTGGACCGGAGTCCAACCCTCGTGTTGGCTGCCCTTTGTCACCAAATGTGTTCATAAATTTTATGGACATAATTTCTAGGCGCAGTCATGGCGTTGAGGATCCGGTTTGGTGGCTGCAGGATTAGGTCTCTCCTTTTTGCAGATGATGTGGTCCTTATGGCTTTAACTGGCCAGGATCTTCAGCTCTCATTGGATTGGTTCGCAGCCGAGTGTGAAGCGACTGGGATGAGAATCAGCACCTCCAAGTCCGAGGTTCTCGCCCGGGAAAGGGTGGAGTGCCATTTCGAGGTTGGGCAGGAGATCTTGCCCCAAGTGGATGAGTTCAAGTACCTGGAGTCTTGTTCATGAGTGAGGGAAGAGTGGATCGTGAGATGCACAGGCTGGCGGCCGAAATGAGTTTTCTCCGCTGGGTGGCGGGTCTCTCCCTTACTGTAAGAATTTTCACCGTTTAATTACAGTAACCTACTGGCAGCTAATGGTTCCAGTATAAAACTGTTTTTCTACAGCACACATACTGTGATTTATCACTACAGTTTATTACTCTAAAAAGTATCACAGTACTGTGCTATATCAAATATACGCTTCACAGCATAATACTGTCATCTGTTTAGCGGCATTACACTGTTATTTTAGTGTATCTACTGTAATATCCATTAACAGTTAATTACAGTAAAATAATTGTAAGCACTATAGACTGAGCTTTACAGTATAATGCCACTAGAAGTTAATGAGTTGAACTTTTAATTTTTCAAAATCAAAACCCCTGCAATCTGCTGGCATAAAAATGACTGGAGAAATGGCCTTGCAAGATTATGTTTTTATTAACCAATTATTTTAAAGTGCATCAAATACATTCAATGTACATTTAGTGCATTCTTCTTATTTTCAGTAAAGCATTTTAACATTTATAACATGTCCACTTAATTTCTAACTGGAGACAAAACACTGAACACGAGTCCAGTGTTTAGTTGTCGGCTACATAAAGCCCCACTCAAAGTCTGTGAGATGTTTTATAAGGGTGGCTACGTGAGGATTTACAGTTGCTGCCTTTTTCTGGACCAGCTTCCCGGTCTTCTTGGACACCACCTTTCCCTGGCTAGCCTTTGTTCCCCTCTCAGGGTGAACGCCAATGAATCGCCTAAAAAAGAGAGAAAGCATAATAGATATTCTGTTGTGATTGAAGATTACTTGCAGTCGATACAGAACCCCCCTCACATTGTTATTTAGGAATATGCACTGCACAAATATTAATATCAATTTTAGGATATATGTGAGCCTATACCATAACCACAGCTGTAGATGAGTGAATGCTCTAAAACCCATTAAGACAAATTCAGAGAGGAAGACAATGCTAAAGCCTCCCCAATCCCTCTCTCTATTTATGTTTTCTCTCCATCTACGGGACCGTGTATTTACGCTGATGTTTCCTGCTTTCACCCATTTAACATATCGTTACCTGCTCATTACCTATCTTCTCTGCATCCTGGGGTCACACTGGTGCTTCTTGCCTTTACCCATTCAACATATCTTTACCTGCACATTACCTACCTTCCCTGCATCCTTGGGTCACACTGGTGCTTCTTTCTTTCACCATACAACATATCTTCACCTGCACATACCTACCTTGTCTGCATGGCCTCGACCACACCTGCGCTTCCTTCTTTCACCCATTCAACATACCTTCACCCGCACATTACCTACCTTCCCTGCATAGTGGGGTCACACTGGTGCTTCCTGCCTTTACCCATTCAACATATCTTCACCCGCACATTACCTACTTGCTCTGCATTCTCGGGTCAAGCTGGTGCTTCCTGCCATCATCCAGTCAACATATCTTTACCTGCAAATTACCTACTTTTTCTGCATCCTGGGGTCAAACAGGTGCTTCCTTCTTTGACGCAGTCAACATATCTTTACCTGCACATTACCTACCTTCTCTGTATCCTAGAGTCAAACTGGTGCTTCAGTCCCTAATAAGAAGGTCCACAAAGGAACAGAAGAGTCATTGATTTAAGGCACAAAATTGGGGAAATGACAAGTCAAATTCCTGAACAGAGGTGAGAAATATAACATAAAATATCCTAACAGTATTTTAACAGTATCAAGAGGATTTACCTTTGAACAAATTCCAATGTCCGAGGACCTTCCTCTTGGTATTCCAAGTTGAACACATAGTAGGTGGCAAGAAGGGCAGCAAGCCCTGAGATTAAGCTAGGTTGGACGCCTTTGCAGATGACATCACCTTCCATGCTGATCATCCAACGTTTTATTGTGACTTTGTCACCAGCAACTGGTACAGTCAAGAAATGCAGTGTATGTTCCTAAACAGTATCCAATATGGGTAGCATTTTAAAAGTATTTGGAATGGCCACCTCACTCGCTCTCTCTTTACTCTGTTTACATCTAGTCTCCTAAGGCAGTGGTTCTCAAATGGGGGTACGCGTACTCCTGGGGGTACTTGAAGGTATGCCAAGGGGTACGTGAGATTTTTTTTAAATATTCTAAAAATAGCAAGAATTCAAAAATCCTTCATAAATATATTTATTGAATAATACTTCGACAAAATATGAATGTAAGTTCATAAACTGAACAACTAATCAAGTAGGCTATTCCATTCATTACCATAAAGCCAGAGTTTCCCCCATGCCATGATGGTTTGACCCTACCTGGCGGTGCCACACGGCACCAACTGTCAATCAACTATCCATGTAGAAAACAATGGAGGCTTGGTTAAAGCGTAGTGGACATGTTCCATAAATATTGATGTTAAAGATTTCTTTTTTTGTGAAGAAATGTTGAGAATGAAGTTCATGAATCCAGATGGATCTCTATTGCAATCCCCAAAGAGGGCACTTTAAGTTGATTACTTCTATGTGTAAAAATCTTTATTTATAATTGAATCACTTGGTTATTTTTCAACAAGTTTTTAGTTATTTTTATATCTTTTTTTCCAAATAGTTCAAGAAAGACCACAACAATGCACTGTTACACAATTTAATAAATCAGAAACTGATGACATAGTGCTGTATTTTACTTCTTTATCTCTTTTTTTCAACCAAAAATGCTTTGCTCTGATTAGGGGGTACTTGAATTTAAAAAATGTTCACAGGGGTACATCACTGAAAAAAGGTTGAGAACCACTGTCCAAAGGCAGTGGTTCTCAACCTTTTTTCAGTGCTATGAACATTTTTTTAATGCAAGTAGACCTCCATGTCTTCATAACAGGAATATCCTGAATTCTCAAGTTGCATATCACAATAGTCATCATCAGTGTTAATAACACAAGAGCTGCTTGGAGTGAAGTGAAGTGAATTATATTTATATAGCGCTTTTTCTCAAGTGACTCAAAGCGCTTTACATTGTGAAACCCAATATCTAAGTTACATTTAAACCAGTGTGGGTGGCACTGGGAGCAGGTGGGTAAAGTGTCTTGCCCAAGGACACAACGGCAGTGACTAGGATGGCGGAAGCGGGGATCGAACCTGCAACCCTCAAGTTGATGGCACGGCCGCTCTACCAACCGAGCTATACCGTCCCAAGAGCTGCTTGGATTTGCTGTTGATCAAGTCAAACTTCGTTCAGTGTAGCCGTAGTGCTTCCTTGACACGTGCGATGTGAAAGTAGACTTAACTGTAAATCTTTTTTCACATTGACTGAAGGGGCACGTAACTGTCCTACCTTCGGTAATATGACTTTTCAAATGCAGGAGAAAGGCCCGTATATCATCGCACTTCGCGCTACATGAGACAATATTACAAGGTAAACCTTCTGCGCTATACATATCAGTCCTACTCTTGCCATATTTATGACGACGGCTGTGAGTTTTGAAGGCTGAGAAGTTGGAAAAAACTCTTGTGCATTTAGGGAAAGCACACTTAAACGATGCATTAGGCATACAACTATGACTTCGCATGTGTCTAACATACGCAAATACATTGCTGCAAGTCGTAGCACATATGTTGCAAGTTATCATCTTTTATGATGACTATGACAAAAAAGAAGAAAACTTAGCTAGCTAGCATGCGGCGGTACATGCGCGTGGTCAACGATAGTGTCTGTGATGCTGACTGTGACGCTATGTCATTTCGGACTTTATAAATATATATATAAAGTAATTCAAACAGAAAATGACACATCAAGGTACAAGTGACTCTTACCTTGTTATCAAAAACACACGATGCAGTAGGATGGATTTAGCAGGGTCGGCCAGGTGAAATGAAGCTCGGTTGGACGAATTGTGGGCGGACCCAAGAAACAAGTCTGAAAAATACTGAATTACACTGTAGGTTTTACAGTAACTTACTGCTGGTCGATATTTTTTGAAAAATGCAAAAAAATGTACAGTACTTAACTGCATTTAAGAAGAACATGATAGGTTGATTGGCAACACTAAATTGGCCCTAGTGTGTGAATGTGAGTGTGAATGTTGTCTGTCTATCTGTGTTGGCCCTGCGATGAGGTGGCGACTTGTCCAGGGTGTACCCCGCCTTCCGCCCGATTGTAGCTGAGATAGGCTCCAGCGACCCCGAAGGGAATAAGCGGTAGAAAGTGGATGGATGGATGGAGTATATAACTGTAATTTATTTTTTTATTTTTACAGTAATTTTTTACAGTGAAGGTCATGGGTGTCAAACTCTGGCCCGTGGGCCAAATTTGGCCCAACGTGTAATTTGACTTGGCCCTTGAGGCAATATCAAATTAACACTAAAGCTGGACCGTCGATTATACATTGCGGCAGTGCCGCGGTAACACCACATTCACCGCTACTTTTAATACTTGCCAACCCTCCCGGGAGTGACTCCAGCACTCCTCCCGAATTTTTTTTTTTTTTTTTTTTTCAGCTAGTCAAACGAGTGCCGGCCCAGTTTCATGTCAGTGCAGCTTCTGCACCCACACACAATTGAATGCAACGCATACTTCATCAACAGCGATACAGGTTACACTGACGGTAGCCAAATAAAAAACTTTAACACTTTTAGAAATATACGCCACACTGTGAATCCACACCAAACAAGAATGACAAACACATTTCGGGAGAACATCCGCACTGTAACACAACATAAACACAACACAACAAATACCCAGAACCCTTTGTAGCACTAAATCTTCCGAGACGCTACAAGGTGTGTGTGTGTGTGGTAGCGGGGGTGTATTTTGTAGCGTCCCGAAAGAGTTAGTGCTGCAAAAGATTCTGGGTATTTGTTCTTTTGTGTTTATGTTGTGTTACGGTGCGGATGTTCTCCCGAAAAGTGTTTTTTATTTTTGTTTGGTGTGGGTTCACAGTGTGGCGTATATTTCTAACAGTGTTAAAGTTTTTTATACTGGCACCCTCAGTGTAACCTGTATCGCTGTTGATGAAGTATGCGTTGCATTCATTTGTGTATGCGTGCTGAAGCTGCACATATCTTGTGACTGGGTCTGAATGATGTTAGAATCGGGTGTACGAGATATGACTGTTGAACACCTTGCCCGATAATGAAAGTTGCCTCAGCTCAAAGCCTGAGCCCCGACATTAAATAACTAGCATCTAAAAACAGATGCCAGGTATCTGGCTTGGGCACATCAAATTAGATCAGTGTGTTGCAAACTGAGCAGTTTAAAGTCCTGAATGGTTGTTTTATTCATTGTTATTTTATTTTCAAATTTATTAGCCTGTGGAAAAAGTTAATGTTGATATTTACCTCAGAAGGCTGCAAATAGAAAAGAGGCATTCAATTTTTATTTAAATTATATTTGATATGCAATTGATATTTTTTAATTATTATTATTATTATTTGAAACTCCATTTTGCATGACACTATAAAGATATATAAGCCTTGCTTGTTCAATATTCAATGCAAAACTTGTTTGGGTCCCTATTAAAAGGTTAATTTGTTCAACCTTGGCTTTGTTCAGTTTTAAACTTTGGCCCACTCTGTATTTGAGTTTGACACCCCTGGTGAAGGTGAAGCTCTGTCATCCTGGAGGCCACGGGGAAGACCCAGGACACATTGGGAACACTATGTCTCCCGGCTGGCCTGGGAACGCCTCGGGATCCCCTGAGAAAAGGTCCTAGGTGAGGGATCAGACAAAGAGCAGCTCAAAGACCTTTATGAAAAGTACAAATCGAGGACCTAGATTTTTTCTCGCCCAGGCGCAGGTCACCGTGGCTCCCCTGTGGAGCCAGGCGCAGAGGTGGGGCACGATGGCGAGCGACTGGTGGCCGGGCCTGTCTCCATGGGGCCCTGCCGGGCTCAGCTCGAAGAGGCAACGTGGGTCAACCCTCCAATGGGCTCACCACTCATGGGCCCATTGAGGTCATAGAGGTCGGATGCAGTGTGAACTGGGCGGCAGCCGAAGGCAGGGCACTTGGCGGTCCGATTATCGGCTACATAAGCTCGCTCTTGGGACGTGGAACGTCACCTCGCTGGGAGGGAAAGAGCCTGAGCTGGTGCGCCAGGTGAAGAAGTTCCGGCTAGATATAGTTGGACTCACTTCGACACACAGCAAGGGCTCTGGAACCTGTTCTCTCAAGAGGGGCTGGACTCTCTTCCACTCTGGCGTTGCAAGCAATGAGAGGCTGGGGTGGCAATTGTTGTTGCTCAAAGCCTGCACGTTGGACTTTAACCCAGTAGACGAGATGGTAGCTTCCCTCCGCCTTCGGGTTGGGTGATGGGTCCTGACTGTTGTTTGTGTTTACGCACCAAACAGCAGCTCAGAGTACCCACTCTTTTTGGATTCCCTTGAGGGAGTACTGCAGAGTGCTCCCTCGGGTGATTCCCTTGTTCTGTTGGGGGACTTCAATGCTCATGTTGGCAAGGACAGTGAAACCTGGAGAGTCGTGATTGGGAAAAATGGCCACCCGGATCTGAACCCAAGTGGTGCTTTGTTATTGGACTTTTGTGCTCGTCACGGATTGTCCATAACAAACACAATGTTCAAACATAAGGAAGAACTTTGAACATGTAACGAGGGAGGTGCTGGACATTGAGTCTGAGTGGACCATGTTCCGTGCCTCTCTTGTCGAGCCTGCTGATTGGAGCTGTGGCCGCAAGGTGTTTGGTGCCTGTCGTGGCGGTAATCCTAGAACTCGCTGGTGGCCACCAGCAGTGAGGGATGCCGTCAAGCTGAAGAAAGAGCCTATCGGGTCCTTTTGGCTCATGGGACTCCAGAGGCAGCGGGCATAGCGACAGGCCAAGCAGTGCCTGGGGAATCTGTGGTGGACTCTCCTATTTCTGGGGCTTAGGTTGCCTAGGTAGTTAAAAAGCTCCTCTGTGGCAAGGCCCCGGTGGTGGATGAGTTCCTTAAGGCTCTGGATACTGTGGGGCTGTCTTGGTTGACAAGACTCTGCAACATCGCGTGAACATTGGGGGCGGTACCTCTGGATTGGCAGACCGGGGTGGTGGTTCCTCTCTTTAAGAAGGGGAACCGGAGGGTGTGTTCCAACTATCGTGAAACACACTCCTCAGCCTTCCCGGTAAGGTCTATTCATGTGTACTGGAGAGGAGGAAACTCGGATCCAGGACGAACAGTGTGGTTTTCGTCCTGGTCGTGGAACGGTAGACCAGGTCTATACTCTCGGCAGGGTCCTTCAGTGTGAAGCGACTGGGATGAGAATCAGCACCTCCAAGTCCAAGTCCATGGTTCTCGCGCAGGAAAGGGTCGAGTGCCATCTCCAGGTTGGGGAGGAGATCTTGCCCCAAGTGGAGGAGTTCAAGTACCTAGGAGTCTTGTTCACGAGTGAGGATAGAGTGGATCGAGAGATCCACAGGCGGATTGGTGCGGCGTCTTCAGTATTAAGGACGCTATATCGATCCGTTGTGGTGAAGAAGGAGCTGAGCCAGAAGGAAAAGCTCTCAATTTACCGTCGATCTACGTTCCCAGCTTTGGGTTATGACCGAAAGGACAAGCGGCCGAAATGCGTTTCCTCTGCCGGGTGGTGGGTCTCTCCCTTAGAGACAGGGTGAGAAGCTCTGTCATCCGGGAGGAACTCAAAGTAAAGCCGCTGCTCCTCCACATTGAGTCGAGCCATGAGGTGGTTCGGGCATCTGCTCAGGATGCCACCCGAACGCCTCTAGGGAGGTGTGGCAGGAGGCCACGGGGAAGACCTAGGACACATTAGAAAGACTATGTCCCCGGCTGGCCTGGGAACGCCTCGGAATACCCCGAGAAGAGCTGGACGAAGTGGCTGGGGAGAGGGAAGTCTGGGATTTTCTGCTCAGGCTGCTGCCCCCGCAACCCGACCTCGGATAAGCGGAAGAAAATGGATGGATTTAGAATGACAGTTATGCTGTCAGATTGAGTACAAAAACTAACTAAACCTTACACAATATAATGTTTCTAGTAAAACTTAGGCATTATTAGCCATTTTGCATGTGTGGTTTAGGAGTTATGTTTAAATAAATAACTGTCAGATTGAGTGTGACAGTAAACTGTCATAGTGAGTAAAACCCTTATTTTGTATTTGCAAACCTTACAAAAACAACTAAATCTAGTTAAACACACAGATACAATATTACAGGCATTTTTAGACATAATGCATGTTTGGTTTTAGAGTAATGTTTATATAACTTTCATATTTAGTATGACAGCTGTACTGTCATATTGATTAAAAAAAACAACTAACTTGTGTCTTTGCAAACCTTACAAAATACCATTTTTCTAGTAAAACTAACTAGATACATGCTCCAGGCATTATTAGCCATTTTGCATGTGTTGTTTGAGTTATGTTTAAATAACTGTCATATTGAGTGTGACAGTATACTGTCATAAAACCCAATTTTTGTATTTGCAACCCTGATTCTAGTAAAACTCACATATATACAATATTACAGGCAGTTTTGGACATAATGCATGTTTGGTTTTGGAGTTATGTTTATATAACTTTCATATATAGTATGACAGCTAAACTGTTATATTGAGTAAAAAAAACTAACTTGTGTTTGTCATAAAACCCAATTTTTGTATTAGCAAACCATACAACTGATTCAAATAAAACTCACATGGATTCAATATTACAGGCATTTTCAGACATTTTGCATGTTTGGTTTAGGAATTATGTTGTAATACATTTGTATTGCTTTTTTCACATTATCTCAGGATTTTTAGAACATTACTGTCATATTGAGTAAAAAAATAATTTTTGTGTTTGCAAGCCTTAAAAAAAGCATATGTTTCCAGTAAAACTCCCAAAGATGCATTATTTCAGGCATTATTAGCCATTTTTCAGGTGTAGTTTAGGAGTTATGTTTAAATAACTGTCATATTGAGTGTGGCGTTATACTGTCATAGTGAGTTAAAAAAACTAACTTGTGTCTTTGCAAACCTTACAAAAGAAAATGTTTCTAGCAACACTCACAAAGATAAGTTTTTTCACGCTATTAGACATGTTTCATGTGTATTTAGGAGTTATAATTAAATAACTTTCATATTGAGTGTTAAAGTTATAATGTCATTATGTGTAAAACCTAATTTTTGTATTTGCAAACCTTACATAAACAATTGATTCTAGTAAAAATTACATAGATTCAATATTACAGGCATTTTTAGACAATTTACATGTTTGGTTTAAAAGTTGTGTTTGAATACATTTGTATTGCTTTTTTCGCATTATCTCAGGATTCTAAGATCATTACTTTCATATTGAGTAGAACACTACTTTTTGTTTTTGCAAACCTTACAAACTCACATGAATACATTATTATAAGCAATTTTAGACATGACACATGTTTGGTTTTGGAGTTATGTTTATATAACTTTTATATTTAGTATGACTGTTATACTGTCATATTGAATAAAAAAAAAACTAACTTGTGTCTTTGCAAACTTTACAAAATATGATTTTTCTAGTAAAATTAACAAAGATAAATGTCTCCAGGCATTATTACCCATTTTGCATGGGTTGTTTAGGAATTATGTTTAAATACATTTTTATTGCTTTTTTCGCATTATCTCAGGATTCTTAGATCATTACTTTCATATTGAGTAAAAAACTACTTTTTGTTTTAGCAAACCTTGCAAACTTACATAAATACATTATTACAGGCATTTTTAGACATAACACGTGTTTGGTTTTGGAGTTATGTTTATATAAATTTTATATTTAATATGACTGTTATACTGTCATATTTAATTAAAAAAAACTAGCTTGTGTCTTTGCAAACTTTACAAAATATCATTTTTCTAGTAAAACTAACAAAGATACATGTCTCCAGGCATTATTAGCCATTTTGCATGGGTTGTTTAGGAATTATGTTTAAATACATTTTTATTGCTTTTTTCGCATTATCTCAGGATTCTTAGATCATTACTTTCATATTGAGGAAAAAACTACTTTTTGTTTTTGCAAACCTTACAAACTCACATAAATACATTATTATAGGCAATTTTAGACATGACACACGTTTGGTTCTGGAGTTATGTTTATATAACTTTCATATTTAGTATGACTGTTATACTGTCTTATTGAATAAAAACAACTAGCTTGTGTCTTTGCAAACTTTAAAAAAGATCATTTTTTCTAGTAAAACTAACAAAGATACATGTCTCCAGGCATTATTAGCCATTTTGCATGGGTTGTTTAGGAATTATGTTTAAATACATTTTTATTGCTTTTTTCGCATTATCTCAGGATTCTTAGATCATTACTTTCATATTGAGGAAAAAAATACTTTTTGTTTTTGCAAACCTTACAAACTCACATAAATACATTATTATAGGCAATTTTAGACATGACACACGTTTGGTTCTGGAGTTATGTTTAAATAACTTTCATATTTAGTATGATTGTTATACTGTCTTATTGAATAAAAACAACTAGCTTGTGTCTTTGCAAACTTTAAAAAATATCATTTTTCTAGTAAAACTAACAAAGATACATGTCTCCAGGCATTATTAGCCATTTTGCATGGGTTGTTTAGGAATTATGTTTAAATACATTTTTATTGCTTTTTTCGCATTATCTCAGGATTTTAAGATCATTACTTTCATATTGAGTAAAAAACTACTTTTTGTTTTTGCAAACCTTACAAACTCACATTAATACATTATTACAGGCATTTTTAGACATGACACATGTTTGGTTTATGAGTTTTGTTTATATAATTTTCATATTTAGTATGACTGTTATACTGTCATATTGAATAAAAAAAAACTAGCTTGTGTCTTTGCAAACTTTACAAAATATCATTTTTCTAGTAAAACTAACAAAGATACATGTCTCCAGGCATTATTAGCCATTTTGCATGGGTTGTTTAGGAATTATGATTAAAGACATTTTTATTGCTTTTTTCGCATTATCTCAGGATTCTTAGATCATTACTTTCATATTAAGTAAAAAACTACTTTTTGTTTTTGCAAACCTTACAAACTCACATAATTACATTATTATAGGCGATTTTAGACATGACACACGTTTGGTTCTGGTGTTATGTTTATATAACTTTCATATTTAGTATGACTGTTATACTGTCTTATTGAATAAAAAAAACTAGCTTGTGTCTTTGCAAACTTTACAAAAGATCATTTTCTAGTAAAACTAACAAAGATAAATGTCTCCAGGCATTATTACCCATTTTGCATGGGTTGTTTAGGAATTATGTTTAAATTCATTTTCATTGCTTTTTTCGCATTATTTCAGGATTCTAAGATCATTAATTTCATATTGAGTAAAAAACTACTTTTTGTTTTTGCAAACCTTACAAACTCACATAAATACATTATTACAGACATTTTTAGACATGACACATGTTTGGTTTTGGAGTTATGTTTATATAACTTGTATATTTAGTATGACTTATACTCTCATATTGAATAAAAAAAAACTAGCTTTTGTCTTTGCAAACTTTACAAAAGATCATTTTTCTAGTAAAACTAACAAAGATACATGTCTCCAGGCATTATTACCCATTTTGCAAGGGTTGTTTAGGAAATATGTTTAAATACATTTTTATTGCTTTTTTCGCATTATCTCAGGATTCTAAGATCATTACTTTCATATTGAGGAAAAAAATACTTTTTGTTTTTGCAAACCTTACAAACTCACATAAATACATTATTACAGACATTTTTAGACATGACACATGTTTGGTTTTGGAGTTATGTTTATATAACTTTTATATTTAGTATGACTGTTATACTGTCATATTGAATAAAAAAAAACTAGCTTGTGTCTTTGCAAACTTTACAAAAGATAATTTTTCTAGTAAAACTAACAAAGATACATGTCTCCAGGCATTATTACCCATTTTGCATGGGGTGTTTAGGAAATATGTTTAAATACATTTTTATTGCTTTTTTCGCATTATCTCAGGATTCTAAGAACATTACAGTCAAGTAAAAAACTACTTTTTATGTTTGCAAAATGTAAAACTTAGTTAAACTCCCAATGATTCATTATTTCAGGCATTATTAGCCATTTTTTTGTGTGGTTTATGAGTTATGTTTAAATAACTGTCATATTGAGTGTGATTTTGTCATTGTGAGTAAAACCAGATTTTTGTATTTGCAAACCTTACAAAAACAACCGATTCTAGGAAGACTCACATTGATACAATATTACAGGCATGTTTAGACATATTGCATGTTTGGTTTTGGAGTTATATTTATATAACCTGCTTTCTGAGCCGCCACCTTTGTGGTTTGCGTGTCCCACTGATCCAGGAACTATGTTGTCCGGGGGCTTCTATGGTCTCCCAAGACAAAGAGGTCCTAGTAAATAAAGAGCAGCTCAAAGACCTTTATTAAAAGTACAATTGAGGACCTAGATTTTTTCTCGCCCGGACGCAGGTCACCGTGGCTCCCCTGTGGAGCCAGGCCCAGAGGTGTGGCACGATGGCGATTGACGGGCCTGTCCCCATGGGGCCCAGCCGTGCTCAGCTCGAAGAGGCAACGTGGATCCCCCCTCCAGGGCTCACCACTCATGGGCTGGGTCATAGAGGGTGCAGTGTGAGCTGGGCGGCAGCCGAAGGCAGGGCACTTGGTGGTCCGATTATCGGCTACATAAGCTCGCTCTTGGGACATGGAACGTCACCTCGCTGGGAGGGAAGGAGCCTGAGCTGGTGCTTGAGGTGGAGACGTTCCCGGCTAGATATAGTTGGACTCACAGCAAGGGCTCTGGAACCTGTTCTCTCAGAGGGGCTGGACTGAGCTGAACTTTCATTACTTGCAACGCCAGAGTGGAAGAGATTCCACACTGGCGTTGCAACTAATGAGAGGCTGGGGTGGCAATTCTTGTTGCCCCCCGGCTCAAAGCGTGCACGTTGGACTTTAAACCCAATAGACGAGATGGTAGCTTCCTTCAGCCTTCGGGTTGGGTGACGGGTCCTGACTGTTGTTTGTGTTTACACACCAAACAGCAGCTCAGAGTACCAACTCTTTTTGGATTCCCTTGAGGGAGTACTGGAGAGTGCTCCCTCGGGTGATTCCCTTGTTCTGCTGGTGGACTTCAACGCTATGTTGGCAACGACAGTGAAACCTGGAGAGTCGTGATTGGGAAAAATGGCCACCCGGATCTGAACCCAAGTGGTGCTTTGTTATTGGACTTTTGTGCTTGTCACGGATTGCCCATAACAAACACAATGTTCAAACATAAGGGTGTCCATATGCGCACTTGGCACAAGGACACCCTCGGCCGCATGATTGACTTTGTAGTTGTGTCATGGGATTTGCGGCCTCATGTTTTGGACACTCTGTGAAGAGAGGGGCAGAGCTTTCTACCAACCACCACCTGGTGGTGAGCTGGCTCCGATGGTAGGGGAGGATGCCGGTCAGACCTGGCAGGCCCAAACGCATTGTAAGGGTCTGCTGGGAACACCTAGCAGAGTCTCCTGAAGAACTTTGAACATGTCCGGAAGAACTTTGAACATGTCACGAGGGAGGTGCTGGACATTGAGTCTGAGTGGACCATGTTCCGTTCCTCTCTTGTTGAGCCAGCTGATTGAAGCTGTGGCCGCAAGGTGTTTGGTGCCTGTCGTGGCGGTAATCCACCAGCAGTGAGGGATGCTGTCAAGCTGAAGAAAGAGCCACCGGGTCCTTTTGGCTCATGGGACTCCAGAGGCAGTGGGCATACCGACAGGCCAAGCGAGACCTCCTCAGTCCCACCAACACGTCTTCCTATGAGGAAACAGTGCCTGGGAAGTCTGTGGTGGGCTCTCCTATTTCTGGGGCTGAGGTTGCCAAGGTAGTTGAAAAGCTCCTCCGTCCGGAGTTCCTTAAGGCTGTGGATGCTGTGGGGCAGTCTTGGTTGACAAGACTCTGCAACATTGCGTCTACATCGGGGGCGGTACCTCTGGATTGGCAGACCGGGGTGGTGGTTCCTCTCTTTAAGACGGGGAACCGCAGGGTGTGTTCCAACTATCGTAGATCACACTCCTCAGCCTTCCCGGTAAGGTGTATTCATGTGTTCATGAGGAGGAACCTCGGATCCAGGACGAACAGTGTGGTTTTCGTCCTGGTCGTGGAACGGTAGACGAGCTCTTTACTCTCGGCAGGGTCCTTGAGTGTGCATGGGAGTTTGCCCAACCAGTCTACATAAGTTTTGTGGACTTGGAGAAGACATTCGACCTTGGGCCCCCGGGAAATCCTGTGGGGAGTGCTCAGAGAGTATGGAGTATCGGCATGTCTGATTGTGGCGGGTGTCTCCCTGTATGATCAGTGTCAGAGCTTGGTCCGCATTGCCGGCAGTATGTCGGACCCCTTTCCAGTGAGGGTTGGACTCCGCCAAGGCTGCCCTTTGTCACCGATTCTGTTCATAACTTTAATGGACAGAATATCTAGGCGCAGTCATGGCTTTGAGGATCCCCTCAACGCCATGACTGCGCCTGGTTTGGTGGCTGCAGGATTAGGTCTCTGCTTTTTGCAGATGATGTGGTCCTGATGGCTTCAACTGGCCAAGATCTTCAGCTTTCATTGGATCGGTTCACTGTGAAGCGACTGGGATGAGAATCAGCACCTCCAAGTCCGAGTCCATGGTTCTCGCCCGGGAAAGGGTGGAGTGCCATCTCGAGGTTGGGAAAGAGATCTTGCCCCAAGTGAAGGAGTTCAAGTACCTAGGAGTCTTATTCACGAGTGAGGATAGAGTGGATTCTGAGATCTACAGGCGGATCGGTGCGGCGTCTTCAGTAATGAGGACGCTATATCAATCCGTTGTGGTGAAGAAGGAGCTGAGCCAGAAGGAAAAGCTTTCAATTTACCGGTCGATCAACGTTCCCATCCTCAACTATGGTCATGAGCTTTGGGTTATGACCGAAAGGACAAGGTCACGGGTACAAGCGGCCGAAATGAGTTTCCTCCGCCGGGTGGTGGGTCTCTCCCTTAGAGATAGGGTGAGAAGCTCTGTCATCTGGGAGGAACTCAGTGTAAAGCCGCTGCTCCTCCACATTGAGAGGAGCCAGATGAGGTGGTTCGGGCATCTGCTCAGGATGCCACCCGAATGCCTCCCTAGGTCCGAACGGCAGGAGGCCATGGGGAAGACCTAGGATACATTGGAAAGACTATGGCCTGGGAACGCCTGGGGATCCCCCGAGAAGAGCTGGACGAAGTGGCTGGGGAGAGGGAAGTCTGGGCTCTCTGCTTAGGCTGCTGCCCCCGCAACCCGACCTCGGATAAGCGGAAGAAAATGGATGGATTTAGTATGACAGTTATACTGTCATATTGAGTGTGACAGTATACTGTCATAAAACCCAATTTTTGTATTTGCAAACCTGATTCTAGTAAAACTCACATCTATACAATATTACAGGCAATTTTGGACATAATGCACGTTTGGTTTTGGAGTTATGTTCATATAACTTTAATATATAGTATGACATCTATACTGTTATAATGAGTAAAAAAACTAACTTGTGTCTGTCATAAAACTCAATTTTTGTATTTGCAAACCTTACAACAACAAATGATTCTAATAAAACTCACATGGATTCAATATTACAGGCATTTTTAGACATTTTGCATGTTTGGTTTAGGAATCATGTTGGAATACATTTGTATTGTTTTTTTCACATTATCTCAGCATTTTAAGAACTTACTGTCATATTGAGTAAAAAAAACTTTTTGTGTTTGCAAGCCTTAAAAAAACAACCGATTCTAGTAAAACTCACATTGATACAATATTACAGGCATGTTTAGACATCTTGCATGTTTGGTTTTGGAGTTATGTTTATATAACCTGCTTTCTGAGCCGCCACCTTTGTGGTTTGCGTGTCCCACTGATCCTAGGAGCTATGTTGTCCGGGGGCTTCTATGCCCCCTGGTAGGGTCCCCCAAGACAAACAGGTCCTAGGTGAGGAATCAGACAAAGAGCAGCTCAAAGACCTTTATGAAAAGTACAAATCGAGGACCTAGATATTTTCTCGCCCGGACGCGGGTCACCGTGGCTCCCCTGTGGAGCCAGGCCCAGTGGTGGGGCACGATGGCGAGCGACTGGTGCCCATGGGGCCCAGCTCGAAGAGGCAACGTGGGTCCCCCCTGCAATAGGCTCACCACTCACGGGCTGGGTCATAGAGGTCGGGTGCAGTGTTAGCTGGGCGGAAGCCGAAGGCAGGGCACTTGGCGGTCCGATTATCGGCTACATAAGCTCGCTCTTGGGACGTGGAACGTCACCTCGCGAGGTGGAGAAGTTCCCGGCTAGATAAAGCTGGACTCACTTCGACGCACACCAAGGGCTCTGGAACCTGTTCTCTCAAGAGGGGTTGGACTCTCTTCCACTCTGGCGTTGCAAGTAATGAGAGGCTGGGTTGGCAATTTTTGTTTCCCCCCCGGCTCAAAGCCTGCACGTTGGACTTAACCCAGAAGACGAGATGGTAGCTTCCCTCCGCTTTCGGGTTGGGTGACGGGTCCTGACTGTTGTTGGTGTTTATGCACCAAACAGCAGCTCAGAGTACCCACTCTTTTTGGATTCCCTTGAGAGTGCTCCCTCGGGTGATTCCCTTGTTCTGCTGGGGGTCTTCAACGCTCATGTTGGCAACGACTTTGAAACCTGGAGAGTCGTGATTGGGAAAAATGGCCACCCGGATCTGAACCCAAGTGGTGCTTTGTTATTGGACTTTTGTGCTCGTCACGGATTGTCCATAACAAACGCAATGTTCAAACATAAGGGTGTCCATATGTGCACTTGGCACCAGGACACCCTCGGCCGCAGTTCCATTATTGACTTTGTAGTTGTGTCATGGGATTTGCGGTCTCATGTTATGGACACTCGGGTGAAGAGAGGGGCGAGCTTTCTACCGATCAGCACCTGGTGAGCTGGCTCCGATGGTGGGGTAGGATCCCGGACAGACCTGGCAGGCCAAAACGCATTGTGAGAGTCTTTTGGGAATGCCTAGCAGAGTCTCCTGTCAGAGAGAGTTTGTTTTTCCACCTCCGGAGGAACTTTGAACATGTCACAAAGGAGGTGCTGGACATTGAGTCTGAATGGATCATGTTCCGTGCCTCTCTTGTCAAGCCAGCTGATTGGAGGTGTGGCCGCAAGGTGTTTGGTGCCTGTCGTGGCGGTAATCCTAGAACCCGCTGGTGGCCACCAGCAGTGCGGGATGCCGTCAAGCTGAAGAAAGAGCTTATCTGGTCCTTTTGGCTCATGGGACTCCAGAGGCAGCGAGCATACCGACAGGCCAAGCAGTGCCTGGGGAATCTGTGGTGGGCTCTCCTATTTCTGGGGCTGAGGTTGCCAAGGTAGTTAAAAAGCTCCTCGGTGGCAAGGCCACGGGGGTGGATGAGCTCCGTCCGGAGTTCCTTAAGGCTCTGGATGCTGTGGGGCTGTTTTAGTTGACAAGACTCTGCAACATCGCGTGGACATCAGGGGCGGTACCTCTGGATTGGCAGACCGGGGTGGTGGTTCCTCTCTTTAAGAAGGGGAACCGGAGGGTGTGTTCCAACTATCGTAGATCACACTCCTCAGCCTTCCCGGTAAGGTCTATTCATGTGTACTGGAGAGGAGGAACCTCGGATCCAGGACGAACAGTGTGGTTTTCGTCCTGGTCGTGGAACGGTAGACCAGCTCTATACTCTCGGCAGGGTCCTTGAGTGTGCATGGGAGTTTGTCCAACCAGTCTACATGTGCGTTGTGGACTTGGAGAAGACATTCGACCGTGGCCACCCCGGCAAGTCCGGTGGGGAGTGCTCAGAGAGGATGGGGTATCGGCATGTCTAATTGTGGCGGGTCGCTCCCTGTATGATCAGTGTCAGAGCTTGGTCCGCATTGCCAGCAGTAAGTCGGACCCCTTTCCAGTGAGGGTTGGACCGGAGTCCAACCCTCGTGTTGGCTGCCCTTTGTCACCAAATGTGTTCATAAATTTTATGGACATAATTTCTAGGCGCAGTCATGGCGTTGAGGATCCGGTTTGGTGGCTGCAGGATTAGGTCTCTCCTTTTTGCAGATGATGTGGTCCTTATGGCTTTAACTGGCCAGGATCTTCAGCTCTCATTGGATTGGTTCGCAGCCGAGTGTGAAGCGACTGGGATGAGAATCAGCACCTCCAAGTCCGAGGTTCTCGCCCGGGAAAGGGTGGAGTGCCATTTCGAGGTTGGGCAGGAGATCTTGCCCCAAGTGGATGAGTTCAAGTACCTGGAGTCTTGTTCATGAGTGAGGGAAGAGTGGATCGTGAGATGCACAGGCTGGCGGCCGAAATGAGTTTTCTCCGCTGGGTGGTGGGTCTCTCCCTTACTGTAAGAATTTTCACCGTTTAATTACAGTAACCTACTGGCAGCTAATGGTTCCAGTATAAAACTGTTTTTCTACAGCACACATACTGTGATTTATCACTACAGTTTATTACTCTAAAAAGTATCACAGTATTGTGCTATATCAAATATACGCTTCACAGCATAATACTGTCATCTGTTTAGCGGCATTACACTGTTATTTTAGTGTATCTACTGTAATATCCATTAACAGTTAATTACAGTAAAATAATTGTAAGCACTATAGACTGAGCTTTACAGTATAATGCCACTAGAAGTTAATGAGTTGAACTTTTAATTTTTCAAAATCAAAACCCCTGCAATCTGCTGGCATAAAAATGACTGGAGAAATGGCCTTGCAAGATTATGTTTTTATTAACCAATTATTTTAAAGTGCATCAAATACATTCAATGTACATTTAGTGCATTCTTCTTATTTTCAGTAAAGCATTTTAACATTTATAACATGTCCACTTAATTTCTAACTGGAGACAAAACACTGAACACGAGTCCAGTGTTTAGTTGTCGGCTACATAAAGCCCCACTCAAAGTCTGTGAGATGTTTTATAAGGGTGGCTACGTGAGGATTTACAGTTGCTGCCTTTTTCTGGACCAGCTTCCCGGTCTTCTTGGACACCACCTTTCCCTGGCTAGCCTTTGTTCCCCTCTCAGGGTGAACGCCAATGAATCGCCTAAAAAAGAGAGAAAGCATAATAGATATTCTGTTGTGATTGAAGATTACTTGCAGTCGATACAGAACCCCCCTCACATTGTTATTTAGGAATATGCACTGCACAAATATTAATATCAATTTTAGGATATATGTGAGCCTATACCATAACCACAGCTGTAGATGAGTGAATGCTCTAAAACCCATTAAGACAAATTCAGAGAGGAAGACAATGCTAAAGCCTCCCCAATCCCTCTCTCTATTTATGTTTTCTCTCCATCTACGGGACCGTGTATTTACGCTGATGTTTCCTGCTTTCACCCATTTAACATATCGTTACCTGCTCATTACCTATCTTCTCTGCATCCTGGGGTCACACTGGTGCTTCTTGCCTTTACCCATTCAACATATCTTTACCTGCACATTACCTACCTTCCCTGCATCCTTGGGTCACACTGGTGCTTCTTTCTTTCACCATACAACATATCTTCACCTGCACATACCTACCTTGTCTGCATGGCCTCGACCACACCTGCGCTTCCTTCTTTCACCCATTCAACATACCTTCACCCGCACATTACCTACCTTCCCTGCATAGTGGGGTCACACTGGTGCTTCCTGCCTTTACCCATTCAACATATCTTCACCCGCACATTACCTACTTGCTCTGCATTCTCGGGTCAAGCTGGTGCTTCCTGCCATCATCCAGTCAACATATCTTTACCTGCAAATTACCTACTTTTTCTGCATCCTGGGGTCAAACAGGTGCTTCCTTCTTTGACGCAGTCAACATATCTTTACCTGCACATTACCTACCTTCTCTGTATCCTAGAGTCAAACTGGTGCTTCAGTCCCTAATAAGAAGGTCCACAAAGGAACAGAAGAGTCATTGATTTAAGGCACAAAATTGGGGAAATGACAAGTCAAATTCCTGAACAGAGGTGAGAAATATAACATAAAATATCCTAACAGTATTTTAACAGTATCAAGAGGATTTACCTTTGAACAAATTCCAATGTCCGAGGACCTTCCTCTTGGTATTCCAAGTTGAACACATAGTAGGTGGCAAGAAGGGCAGCAAGCCCTGAGATTAAGCTAGGTTGGACGCCTTTGCAGATGACATCACCTTCCATGCTGATCATCCAACGTTTTATTGTGACTTTGTCACCAGCAACTGGTACAGTCAAGAAATGCAGTGTATGTTCCTAAACAGTATCCAATATGGGTAGCATTTTAAAAGTATTTGGAATGGCCACCTCACTCGCTCTCTCTTTACTCTGTTTACATCTAGTCTCCTAAGGCAGTGGTTCTCAAATGGGGGTACGCGTACTCCTGGGGGTACTTGAAGGTATGCCAAGGGGTACGTGAGATTTTTTTTAAATATTCTAAAAATAGCAAGAATTCAAAAATCCTTCATAAATATATTTATTGAATAATACTTCGACAAAATATGAATGTAAGTTCATAAACTGAACAACTAATCAAGTAGGCTATTCCATTCATTACCATAAAGCCAGAGTTTCCCCCATGCCATGATGGTTTGACCCTACCTGGCGGTGCCACACGGCACCAACTGTCAATCAACTATCCATGTAGAAAACAATGGAGGCTTGGTTAAAGCGTAGTGGACATGTTCCATAAATATTGATGTTAAAGATTTCTTTTTTTGTGAAGAAATGTTGAGAATGAAGTTCATGAATCCAGATGGATCTCTATTGCAATCCCCAAAGAGGGCACTTTAAGTTGATTACTTCTATGTGTAAAAATCTTTATTTATAATTGAATCACTTGGTTATTTTTCAACAAGTTTTTAGTTATTTTTATATCTTTTTTTCCAAATAGTTCAAGAAAGACCACAACAATGCACTGTTACACAATTTAATAAATCAGAAACTGATGACATAGTGCTGTATTTTACTTCTTTATCTCTTTTTTTCAACCAAAAATGCTTTGCTCTGATTAGGGGGTACTTGAATTTAAAAAATGTTCACAGGGGTACATCACTGAAAAAAGGTTGAGAACCACTGTCCAAAGGCAGTGGTTCTCAACCTTTTTTCAGTGCTATGAACATTTTTTTAATGCAAGTAGACCTCCATGTCTTCATAACAGGAATATCCTGAATTCTCAAGTTGCATATCACAATAGTCATCATCAGTGTTAATAACACAAGAGCTGCTTGGATTTGCTGTTGATCAAGTCAAACTTCGTTCAGTGTAGCCGTAGTGCTTCCTTGACACGTGCGATGTGAAAGTAGACTTAACTGTAAATCTTTTTTCACATTGACTGAAGGGGCACGTAACTGTCCTACCTTCGGTAATATGACTTTTCAAATGCAGGAGAAAGGCCCGTATATCATCGCACTTCGCGCTACATGAGACAATATTACAAGGTAAACCTTCTGCGCTATACATATCAGTCCTACTCTTGCCATATTTATGACGACGGCTGTGAGTTTTGAAGGCTGAGAAGTTGGAAAAAACTCTTGTGCATTTAGGGAAAGCACACTTAAACGATGCATTAGGCATACAACTATGACTTCGCATGTGTCTAACATACGCAAATACATTGCTGCAAGTCGTAGCACATATGTTGCAAGTTATCATCTTTTATGATGACTATGACAAAAAAGAAGAAAACTTAGCTAGCTAGCATGCGGCGGTACATGCGCGTGGTCAACGATAGTGTCTGTGATGCTGACTGTGACGCTATGTCATTTCGGACTTTATAAATATATATATAAAGTAATTCAAACAGAAAATGACACATCAAGGTACAAGTGACTCTTACCTTGTTATCAAAAACACACGATGCAGTAGGATGGATTTAGCAGGGTCGGCCAGGTGAAATGAAGCTCGGTTGGACGAATTGTGGGCGGACCCAAGAAACAAGTCTGAAAAATACTGAATTACACTGTAGGTTTTACAGTAACTTACTGCTGGTCGATATTTTTTGAAAAATGCAAAAAAATGTACAGTACTTAACTGCATTTAAGAAGAACATGATAGGTTGATTGGCAACACTAAATTGGCCCTAGTGTGTGAATGTGAGTGTGAATGTTGTCTGTCTATCTGTGTTGGCCCTGCGATGAGGTGGCGACTTGTCCAGGGTGTACCCCGCCTTCCGCCCGATTGTAGCTGAGATAGGCTCCAGCGACCCCGAAGGGAATAAGCGGTAGAAAGTGGATGGATGGATGGAGTATATAACTGTAATTTATTTTTTTATTTTTACAGTAATTTTTTACAGTGAAGGTCATGGGTGTCAAACTCTGGCCCGTGGGCCAAATTTGGCCCAACGTGTAATTTGACTTGGCCCTTGAGGCAATATCAAATTAACACTAAAGCTGGACCGTCGATTATACATTGCGGCAGTGCCGCGGTAACACCACATTCACCGCTACTTTTAATACTTGCCAACCCTCCCGGGAGTGACTCCAGCACTCCTCCCGAATTTTTTTTTTTTTTTTTTTCAGCTAGTCAAACGAGTGCCGGCCCAGTTTCATGTCAGTGCAGCTTCTGCACCCACACACAATTGAATGCAACGCATACTTCATCAACAGCGATACAGGTTACACTGACGGTAGCCAAATAAAAAACTTTAACACTTTTAGAAATATACGCCACACTGTGAATCCACACCAAACAAGAATGACAAACACATTTCGGGAGAACATCCGCACTGTAACACAACATAAACACAACACAACAAATACCCAGAACCCTTTGTAGCACTAAATCTTCCGAGACGCTACAAGGTGTGTGTGTGTGTGGTAGCGGGGGTGTATTTTGTAGCGTCCCGAAAGAGTTAGTGCTGCAAAAGATTCTGGGTATTTGTTCTTTTGTGTTTATGTTGTGTTACGGTGCGGATGTTCTCCCGAAAAGTGTTTTTTATTTTTGTTTAGTGTGGGTTCACAGTGTGGCGTATATTTCTAACAGTGTTAAAGTTTTTTATACTGGCACCCTCAGTGTAACCTGTATCGCTGTTGATGAAGTATGCGTTGCATTCATTTGTGTATGCGTGCTGAAGCTGCACATATCTTGTGACTGGGTCTGAATGATGTTAGAATCGGGTGTACGAGATATGACTGTTGAACACCTTGCCCGATAATGAAAGTTGCCTCAGCTCAAAGCCTGAGCCCCGACATTAAATAACTAGCATCTAAAAACAGATGCCAGGTATCTGGCTTGGGCACATCAAATTAGATCAGTGTGTTGCAAACTGAGCAGTTTAAAGTCCTGAATGGTTGTTTTATTCATTGTTATTTTATTTTCAAATTTATTAGCCTGTGGAAAAAGTTAATGTTGATATTTACCTCAGAAGGCTGCAAATAGAAAAGAGGCATTCAATTTTTATTTAAATTATATTTGATATGCAATTGATATTTTTTAATTATTATTATTATTATTTGAAACTCCATTTTGCATGACACTATAAAGATATATAAGCCTTGCTTGTTCAATATTCAATGCAAAACTTGTTTGGGTCCCTATTAAAAGGTTAATTTGTTCAACCTTGGCTTTGTTCAGTTTTAAACTTTGGCCCACTCTGTATTTGAGTTTGACACCCCTGGTGAAGGTGAAGCTCTGTCATCCTGGAGGCCACGGGGAAGACCCAGGACACATTGGGAACACTATGTCTCCCGGCTGGCCTGGGAACGCCTCGGGATCCCCTGAGAAAAGGTCCTAGGTGAGGGATCAGACAAAGAGCAGCTCAAAGACCTTTATGAAAAGTACAAATCGAGGACCTAGATTTTTTCTCGCCCAGGCGCAGGTCACCGTGGCTCCCCTGTGGAGCCAGGCGCAGAGGTGGGGCACGATGGCGAGCGACTGGTGGCCGGGCCTGTCTCCATGGGGCCCTGCCGGGCTCAGCTCGAAGAGGCAACGTGGGTCAACCCTCCAATGGGCTCACCACTCATGGGCCCATTGAGGTCATAGAGGTCGGATGCAGTGTGAACTGGGCGGCAGCCGAAGGCAGGGCACTTGGCGGTCCGATTATCGGCTACATAAGCTCGCTCTTGGGACGTGGAACGTCACCTCGCTGGGAGGGAAAGAGCCTGAGCTGGTGCGCCAGGTGAAGAAGTTCCGGCTAGATATAGTTGGACTCACTTCGACACACAGCAAGGGCTCTGGAACCTGTTCTCTCAAGAGGGGCTGGACTCTCTTCCACTCTGGCGTTGCAAGCAATGAGAGGCTGGGGTGGCAATTGTTGTTGCTCAAAGCCTGCACGTTGGACTTTAACCCAGTAGACGAGATGGTAGCTTCCCTCCGCCTTCGGGTTGGGTGATGGGTCCTGACTGTTGTTTGTGCTTACGCACCAAACAGCAGCTCAGAGTACCCACTCTTTTTGGATTCCCTTGAGGGAGTACTGCAGAGTGCTCCCTCGGGTGATTCCCTTGTTCTGTTGGGGGACTTCAATGCTCATGTTGGCAAGGACAGTGAAACCTGGAGAGTCGTGATTGGGAAAAATGGCCACCCGGATCTGAACCCAAGTGGTGCTTTGTTATTGGACTTTTGTGCTCGTCACGGATTGTCCATAACAAACACAATGTTCAAACATAAGGAAGAACTTTGAACATGTAACGAGGGAGGTGCTGGACATTGAGTCTGAGTGGACCATGTTCCGTGCCTCTCTTGTCGAGCCTGCTGATTGGAGCTGTGGCCGCAAGGTGTTTGGTGCCTGTCGTGGCGGTAATCCTAGAACTCGCTGGTGGCCACCAGCAGTGAGGGATGCCGTCAAGCTGAAGAAAGAGCCTATCGGGTCCTTTTGGCTCATGGGACTCCAGAGGCAGCGGGCATAGCGACAGGCCAAGCAGTGCCTGGGGAATCTGTGGTGGACTCTCCTATTTCTGGGGCTTAGGTTGCCTAGGTAGTTAAAAAGCTCCTCTGTGGCAAGGCCCCGGTGGTGGATGAGTTCCTTAAGGCTCTGGATACTGTGGGGCTGTCTTGGTTGACAAGACTCTGCAACATCGCGTGAACATTGGGGGCGGTACCTCTGGATTGGCAGACCGGGGTGGTGGTTCCTCTCTTTAAGAAGGGGAACCGGAGGGTGTGTTCCAACTATCGTGAAACACACTCCTCAGCCTTCCCGGTAAGGTCTATTCATGTGTACTGGAGAGGAGGAAACTCGGATCCAGGACGAACAGTGTGGTTTTCGTCCTGGTCGTGGAACGGTAGACCAGGTCTATACTCTCGGCAGGGTCCTTCAGTGTGAAGCGACTGGGATGAGAATCAGCACCTCCAAGTCCAAGTCCATGGTTCTCGCGCAGGAAAGGGTCGAGTGCCATCTCCAGGTTGGGGAGGAGATCTTGCCCCAAGTGGAGGAGTTCAAGTACCTAGGAGTCTTGTTCACGAGTGAGGATAGAGTGGATCGAGAGATCCACAGGCGGATTGGTGCGGCGTCTTCAGTATTAAGGACGCTATATCGATCCGTTGTGGTGAAGAAGGAGCTGAGCCAGAAGGAAAAGCTCTCAATTTACCGTCGATCTACGTTCCCAGCTTTGGGTTATGACCGAAAGGACAAGCGGCCGAAATGCGTTTCCTCTGCCGGGTGGTGGGTCTCTCCCTTAGAGACAGGGTGAGAAGCTCTGTCATCCGGGAGGAACTCAAAGTAAAGCCGCTGCTCCTCCACATTGAGTCGAGCCATGAGGTGGTTCGGGCATCTGCTCAGGATGCCACCCGAACGCCTCTAGGGAGGTGTGGCAGGAGGCCACGGGGAAGACCTAGGACACATTAGAAAGACTATGTCCCCGGCTGGCCTGGGAACGCCTCAGAATACCCCGAGAAGAGCTGGACGAAGTGGCTGGGGAGAGGGAAGTCTGGGATTTTCTGCTCAGGCTGCTGCCCCCGCAACCCGACCTCGGATAAGCGGAAGAAAATGGATGGATTTAGAATGACAGTTATGCTGTCAGATTGAGTACAAAAACTAACTAAACCTTACACAATATAATGTTTCTAGTAAAACTTAGGCATTATTAGCCATTTTGCATGTGTGGTTTAGGAGTTATGTTTAAATAAATAACTGTCAGATTGAGTGTGACAGTAAACTGTCATAGTGAGTAAAACCCTTATTTTGTATTTGCAAACCTTACAAAAACAACTAAATCTAGTTAAACACACAGATACAATATTACAGGCATTTTTAGACATAATGCATGTTTGGTTTTAGAGTAATGTTTATATAACTTTCATATTTAGTATGACAGCTGTACTGTCATATTGATTAAAAAAAACAACTAACTTGTGTCTTTGCAAACCTTACAAAATACCATTTTTCTAGTAAAACTAACTAGATACATGCTCCAGGCATTATTAGCCATTTTGCATGTGTTGTTTGAGTTATGTTTAAATAACTGTCATATTGAGTGTGACAGTATACTGTCATAAAACCCAATTTTTGTATTTGCAACCCTGATTCTAGTAAAACTCACATATATACAATATTACAGGCAGTTTTGGACATAATGCATGTTTGGTTTTGGAGTTATGTTTATATAACTTTCATACATAGTATGACAGCTAAACTGTTATATTGAGTAAAAAAAACTAACTTGTGTTTGTCATAAAACCCAATTTTTGTATTAGCAAACCATACAACTGATTCAAATAAAACTCACATGGATTCAATATTACAGGCATTTTCAGACATTTTGCATGTTTGGTTTAGGAATTATGTTGTAATACATTTGTATTGCTTTTTTCACATTATCTCAGGATTTTTAGAACATTACTGTCATATTGAGTAAAAAAATAATTTTTGTGTTTGCAAGCCTTAAAAAAAGCATATGTTTCCAGTAAAACTCCCAAAGATGCATTATTTCAGGCATTATTAGCCATTTTTCAGGTGTAGTTTAGGAGTTATGTTTAAATAACTGTCATATTGAGTGTGGCGTTATACTGTCATAGTGAGTTAAAAAAAACTAACTTGTGTCTTTGCAAACCTTACAAAAGAAAATGTTTCTAGCAACACTCACAAAGATAAGTTTTTTCACGCTATTAGACATGTTTCATGTGTATTTAGGAGTTATAATTAAATAACTTTCATATTGAGTGTTAAAGTTATAATGTCATTATGTGTAAAACCTAATTTTTGTATTTGCAAACCTTACAAAAACAATTGATTCTAGTAAAAATTACATAGATTCAATATTACAGGCATTTTTAGACAATTTACATGTTTGGTTTAAAAGTTGTGTTTGAATACATTTGTATTGCTTTTTTCGCATTATCTCAGGATTCTAAGATCATTACTTTCATATTGAGTAAAACACTACTTTTTGTTTTTGCAAACCTTACAAACTCACATGAATACATTATTATAAGCAATTTTAGACATGACACATGTTTGGTTTTGGAGTTATGTTTATATAACTTTTATATTTAGTATGACTGTTATACTGTCATATTGAATAAAAAAAAAACTAACTTGTGTCTTTGCAAACTTTACAAAATATGATTTTTCTAGTAAAATTAACAAAGATAAATGTCTCCAGGCATTATTACCCATTTTGCATGGGTTGTTTAGGAATTATGTTTAAATACATTTTTATTGCTTTTTTCGCATTATCTCAGGATTCTTAGATCATTACTTTCATATTGAGTAAAAAACTACTTTTTGTTTTAGCAAACCTTGCAAACTTACATAAATACATTATTACAGGCATTTTTAGACATAACACGTGTTTGGTTTTGGAGTTATGTTTATATAAATTTTATATTTAATATGACTGTTATACTGTCATATTTAATTAAAAAAAACTAGCTTGTGTCTTTGCAAACTTTACAAAATATCATTTTTCTAGTAAAACTAACAAAGATACATGTCTCCAGGCATTATTAGCCATTTTGCATGGGTTGTTTAGGAATTATGTTTAAATACATTTTTATTGCTTTTTTCGCATTATCTCAGGATTCTTAGATCATTACTTTCATATTGAGGAAAAAACTACTTTTTGTTTTTGCAAACCTTACAAACTCACATAAATACATTATTATAGGCAATTTTAGACATGACACACGTTTGGTTCTGGAGTTATGTTTATATAACTTTCATATTTAGTATGACTGTTATACTGTCTTATTGAATAAAAACAACTAGCTTGTGTCTTTGCAAACTTTAAAAAAGATCATTTTTTCTAGTAAAACTAACAAAGATACATGTCTCCAGGCATTATTAGCCATTTTGCATGGGTTGTTTAGGAATTATGTTTAAATACATTTTTATTGCTTTTTTTGCATTATCTCAGGATTTTAAGATCATTACTTTCATATTGAGTAAAAAACTACTTTTTGTTTTTGCAAACCTTACAAACTCACATTAATACATTATTAAAGGCATTTTTAGACATAACACGTGTTTGGTTTTGGAGTTATGTTTATATAAATTTTATATTTAATATGACTGTTATACTGTCATATTTAATTAAAAAAAACTAGCTTGTGTCTTTGCAAACTTTACAAAATATCATTTTTCTAGTAAAACTAACAAAGATACATGTCTCCAGGCATTATTAGCCATTTTGCATGGGTTGTTTAGGAATTATGTTTAAATACATTTTTATTGCTTTTTTCGCATTATCTCAGGATTCTTAGATCATTACTTTCATATTGAGGAAAAAAATACTTTTTGTTTTTGCAAACCTTACAAACTCACATAAATACATTATTATAGGCAATTTTAGACATGACACACGTTTGGTTCTGGAGTTATGTTTAAATAACTTTCATATTTAGTATGATTGTTATACTGTCTTATTGAATAAAAACAACTAGCTTGTGTCTTTGCAAACTTTAAAAAATATCATTTTTCTAGTAAAACTAACAAAGATACATGTCTCCAGGCATTATTAGCCATTTTGCATGGGTTGTTTAGGAATTATGTTTAAATACATTTTTATTGCTTTTTTCGCATTATCTCAGGATTTTAAGATCATTACTTTCATATTGAGTAAAAAACTACTTTTTGTTTTTGCAAACCTTACAAACTCACATTAATACATTATTACAGGCATTTTTAGACATGACACATGTTTGGTTTATGAGTTTTGTTTATATAACTTTCATATTTAGTATGACTGTTATACTGTCATATTGAATAAAAAAAAACTAGCTTGTGTCTTTGCAAACTTTACAAAATATCATTTTTCTAGTAAAACTAACAAAGATACATGTCTCCAGGCATTATTAGCCATTTTGCATGGGTTGTTTAGGAATTATGATTAAAGACATTTTTATTGCTTTTTTCGCATTATCTCAGGATTCTTAGATCATTACTTTCATATTAAGTAAAAAACTACTTTTTGTTTTTGCAAACCTTACAAACTCACATAATTACATTATTATAGGCGATTTTAGACATGACACACGTTTGGTTCTGGTGTTATGTTTATATAACTTTCATATTTAGTATGACTGTTATACTGTCTTATTGAATAAAAAAAACTAGCTTGTGTCTTTGCAAACTTTACAAAAGATCATTTTTCTAGTAAAACTAACAAAGATACATGTCTCCAGGCATTATTACCCATTTTGCATGGGTTGTTTAGGAATTATGTTTAAATACATTTTTGTTGCTTTTTTCGCATTATCTCAGGATTCTAAGATCATTACTTTCATATTGAGTAAAACACTACTTTTTGTTTTTGCAAACCTTACAAACTCAAGTTAATACATTGTAACAGGCATTTTTAGACATGACACATGTTTGGTTTTGGAGTTATGTTTATATAACTTTTATTTTTAATATGACTGTTATACTGTCATATTGAATTAAAAAAAACTAGTTTGTGTCTTTGCAAACTTTACAAAAGATCATTTTCTAGTAAAACTAACAAAGATAAATGTCTCCAGGCATTATTACCCATTTTGCATGGGTTGTTTAGGAATTATGTTTAAATTCATTTTCATTGCTTTTTTCGCATTATTTCAGGATTCTAAGATCATTAATTTCATATTGAGTAAAAAACTACTTTTTGTTTTTGCAAACCTTACAAACTCACATAAATACATTATTACAGACATTTTTAGACATGACACATGTTTGGTTTTGGAGTTATGTTTATATAACTTGTATATTTAGTATGACTTATACTCTCATATTGAATAAAAAAAAACTAGCTTTTGTCTTTGCAAACTTTACAAAAGATCATTTTTCTAGTAAAACTAACAAAGATACATGTCTCCAGGCATTATTACCCATTTTGCAAGGGTTGTTTAGGAAATATGTTTAAATACATTTTTATTGCTTTTTTCGCATTATCTCAGGATTCTAAGATCATTACTTTCATATTGAGGAAAAAAATACTTTTTGTTTTTGCAAACCTTACAAACTCACATAAATACATTATTACATACATTTTTAGACATGACACATGTTTGGTTTTGGAGTTATGTTTATATAACTTTTATATTTAGTATGACTGTTATACTGTCATATTGAATTAAAAAAAACTAGCTTGTGTCTTTGCAAACTTTACAAAAGATAATTTTTCTAGTAAAACTAACAAAGATACATGTCTCCAGGCATTATTACCCATTTTGCATGGGGTGTTTAGGAAATATGTTTAAATACATTTTTATTGCTTTTTTAGCATTATCTCAGGATTCTAAGATCATTACTTTCATATTGAGGAAAAAACTACTTTTTGTTTTTGCAAACCTTACAAACTCACATAAATACATTATTACAGACATTTTTAGACATGACACATGTTTGGTTTTGGAGTTATGTTTATATAACTTTTATATTTAGTATGACTGTTATACTGTCATATTGAATAAAAAAAAACTAGCTTGTGTCTTTGCAAACTTTACAAAAGATCATTTTTCTAGTAAAACTAACAAAGATACATGTCTCCAGGCATTATTACCCATTTTGCATGGGGTGTTTAGGAAATATGTTTAAATACATTTTTATTGCTTTTTTCGCATTATCTCAGGATTCTAAGAACATTACAGTCAAGTAAAAAACTACTTTTTATGTTTTCAAAATGTAAAACTTAGTTAAACTCCCAATGATTCATTATTTCAGGCATTATTAGCCATTTTTTTGTGTGGTTTATGAGTTATGTTTAAATAACTGTCATATTGAGTGTGATTTTGTCATTGTGAGTAAAACCAGATTTTTGTATTTGCAAACCTTACAAAAACAACCGATTCTAGGAAGACTCACATTGATACAATATTACAGGCATGTTTAGACATATTGCATGTTTGGTTTTGGAGTTATATTTATATAACCTGCTTTCTGAGCCGCCACCTTTGTGGTTTGCGTGTCCCACTGATCCAGGAACTATGTTGTCCGGGGGCTTCTATGGTCTCCCAAGACAAAGAGGTCCTAGTAAATAAAGAGCAGCTCAAAGACCTTTATTAAAAGTACAATTGAGGACCTAGATTTTTTCTCGCCCGGACGCAGGTCACCGTGGCTCCCCTGTGGAGCCAGGCCCAGAGGTGTGGCACGATGGCGATTGACGGGCCTGTCCCCATGGGGCCCAGCCGTGCTCAGCTCGAAGAGGCAACGTGGATCCCCCCTCCAGGGCTCACCACTCATGGGCTGGGTCATAGAGGGTGCAGTGTGAGCTGGGCGGCAGCCGAAGGCAGGGCACTTGGTGGTCCGATTATCGGCTACATAAGCTCGCTCTTGGGACATGGAACGTCACCTCGCTGGGAGGGAAGGAGCCTGAGCTGGTGCTTGAGGTGGAGACGTTCCCGGCTAGATATAGTTGGACTCACAGCAAGGGCTCTGGAACCTGTTCTCTCAGAGGGGCTGGACTGAGCTGAACTTTCATTACTTGCAACGCCAGAGTGGAAGAGATTCCACACTGGCGTTGCAACTAATGAGAGGCTGGGGTGGCAATTCTTGTTGCCCCCCGGCTCAAAGCGTGCACGTTGGACTTTAAACCCAATAGACGAGATGGTAGCTTCCTTCAGCCTTCGGGTTGGGTGACGGGTCCTGACTGTTGTTTGTGTTTACACACCAAACAGCAGCTCAGAGTACCAACTCTTTTTGGATTCCCTTGAGGGAGTACTGGAGAGTGCTCCCTCGGGTGATTCCCTTGTTCTGCTGGTGGACTTCAACGCTATGTTGGCAACGACAGTGAAACCTGGAGAGTCGTGATTGGGAAAAATGGCCACCCGGATCTGAACCCAAGTGGTGCTTTGTTATTGGACTTTTGTGCTTGTCACGGATTGCCCATAACAAACACAATGTTCAAACACAAGGGTGTCCATATGCGCACTTGGCACAAGGACACCCTCGGCCGCATGATTGACTTTGTAGTTGTGTCATGGGATTTGCGGCCTCATGTTTTGGACACTCTGTGAAGAGAGGGGCAGAGCTTTCTACCAACCACCACCTGGTGGTGAGCTGGCTCCGATGGTAGGGGAGGATGCCGGTCAGACCTGGCAGGCCCAAACGCATTGTAAGGGTCTGCTGGGAACACCTAGCAGAGTCTCCTGAAGAACTTTGAACATGTCCGGAAGAACTTTGAACATGTCACGAGGGAGGTGCTGGACATTGAGTCTGAGTGGACCATGTTCCGTTCCTCTCTTGTTGAGCCAGCTGATTGAAGCTGTGGCCGCAAGGTGTTTGGTGCCTGTCGTGGCGGTAATCCACCAGCAGTGAGGGATGCTGTCAAGCTGAAGAAAGAGCCACCGGGTCCTTTTGGCTCATGGGACTCCAGAGGCAGTGGGCATACCGACAGGCCAAGCGAGACCTCCTCAGTCCCACCAACACGTCTTCCTATGAGGAAACAGTGCCTGGGAAGTCTGTGGTGGGCTCTCCTATTTCTGGGGCTGAGGTTGCCAAGGTAGTTGAAAAGCTCCTCCGTCCGGAGTTCCTTAAGGCTGTGGATGCTGTGGGGCAGTCTTGGTTGACAAGACTCTGCAACATTGCGTCTACATCGGGGGCGGTACCTCTGGATTGGCAGACCGGGGTGGTGGTTCCTCTCTTTAAGACGGGGAACCGCAGGGTGTGTTCCAACTATCGTAGATCACACTCCTCAGCCTTCCCGGTAAGGTCTATTCATGTGTTCATGAGGAGGAACCTCGGATCCAGGACGAACAGTGTGGTTTTCGTCCTGGTCGTGGAACGGTAGACGAGCTCTTTACTCTCGGCAGGGTCCTTGAGTGTGCATGGGAGTTTGCCCAACCAGTCTACATAAGTTTTGTGGACTTGGAGAAGACATTCGACCTTGGGCCCCCGGGAAATCCTGTGGGGAGTGCTCAGAGAGTATGGAGTATCGGCATGTCTGATTGTGGCGGGTGTCTCCCTGTATGATCAGTGTCAGAGCTTGGTCCGCATTGCCGGCAGTATGTCGGACCCCTTTCCAGTGAGGGTTGGACTCCGCCAAGGCTGCCCTTTGTCACCGATTCTGTTCATAACTTTAATGGACAGAATATCTAGGCGCAGTCATGGCTTTGAGGATCCCCTCAACGCCATGACTGCGCCTGGTTTGGTGGCTGCAGGATTAGGTCTCTGCTTTTTGCAGATGATGTGGTCCTGATGGCTTCAACTGGCCAAGATCTTCAGCTTTCATTGGATCGGTTCACTGTGAAGCGACTGGGATGAGAATCAGCACCTCCAAGTCCGAGTCCATGGTTCTCGCCCGGGAAAGGGTGGAGTGCCATCTCGAGGTTGGGAAAGAGATCTTGCCCCAAGTGAAGGAGTTCAAGTACCTAGGAGTCTTATTCACGAGTGAGGATAGAGTGGATTCTGAGATCTACAGGCGGATCGGTGCGGCGTCTTCAGTAATGAGGACGCTATATCAATCCGTTGTGGTGAAGAAGGAGCTGAGCCAGAAGGAAAAGCTTTCAATTTACCGGTCGATCAACGTTCCCATCCTCAACTATGGTCATGAGCTTTGGGTTATGACCGAAAGGACAAGGTCACGGGTACAAGCGGCCGAAATGAGTTTCCTCCGCCGGGTGGTGGGTCTCTCCCTTAGAGATAGGGTGAGAAGCTCTGTCATCTGGAAGGAACTCAGTGTAAAGCCGCTGCTCCTCCACATTGAGAGGAGCCAGATGAGGTGGTTCGGGCATCTGCTCAGGATGCCACCCGAACGCCTCCCTAGGTCCGAACGGCAGGAGGCCATGGGGAAGACCTAGGATACATTGGAAAGACTATGGCCTGGGAACGCCTCGGGATCCCCCGAGAAGAGCTGGACGAAGTGGCTGGGGAGAGGGAAGTCTGGGCTCTCTGCTTAGGCTGCTGCCCCCGCAACCCGACCTCGGATAAGCGGAAGAAAATGGATGGATTTAGTATGACAGTTATACTGTCATATTGAGTGTGACAGTATACTGTCATAAAACCCAATTTTTGTATTTGCAAACCTGATTCTAGTAAAACTCACATCTATACAATATTACAGGCAATTTTGGACATAATGCACGTTTGGTTTTGGAGTTATGTTCATATAACTTTAATATATAGTATGACATCTATACTGTTATAATGAGTAAAAAAACTAACTTGTGTCTGTCATAAAACTCAATTTTTGTATTTGCAAACCTTACAAAAACAAATGATTCTAATAAAACTCACATGGATTCAATATTACAGGCATTTTTAGACATTTTGCATGTTTGGTTTAGGAATCATGTTGGAATACATTTGTATTGTTTTTTTCACATTATCTCAGCATTTTAAGAACTTACTGTCATATTGAGTAAAAAAAACTTTTTGTGTTTGCAAGCCTTAAAAAAACAACCGATTCTAGTAAAACTCACATTGATACAATATTACAGGCATGTTTAGACATCTTGCATGTTTGGTTTTGGAGTTATGTTTATATAACCTGCTTTCTGAGCCGCCACCTTTGTGGTTTGCGTGTCCCACTGATCCTAGGAGCTATGTTGTCCGGGGGCTTCTATGCCCCCTGGTAGGGTCCCCCAAGACAAACAGGTCCTAGGTGAGGAATCAGACAAAGAGCAGCTCAAAGACCTTTATGAAAAGTACAAATCGAGGACCTAGATATTTTCTCGCCCGGACGCGGGTCACCGTGGCTCCCCTGTGGAGCCAGGCCCAGTGGTGGGGCACGATGGCGAGCGACTGGTGCCCATGGGGCCCAGCTCGAAGAGGCAACGTGGGTCCCCCCTGCAATAGGCTCACCACTCACGGGCTGGGTCATAGAGGTCGGGTGCAGTGTTAGCTGGGCGGAAGCCGAAGGCAGGGCACTTGGCGGTCCGATTATCGGCTACATAAGCTCGCTCTTGGGACGTGGAACGTCACCTCGCGAGGTGGAGAAGTTCCCGGCTAGATAAAGCTGGACTCACTTCGACGCACACCAAGGGCTCTGGAACCTGTTCTCTCAAGAGGGGTTGGACTCTCTTCCACTCTGGCGTTGCAAGTAATGAGAGGCTGGGTTGGCAATTTTTGTTTCCCCCCCGGCTCAAAGCCTGCACGTTGGACTTAACCCAGAAGACGAGATGGTAGCTTCCCTCCGCTTTCGGGTTGGGTGACGGGTCCTGACTGTTGTTGGTGTTTATGCACCAAACAGCAGCTCAGAGTACCCACTCTTTTTGGATTCCCTTGAGAGTGCTCCCTCGGGTGATTCCCTTGTTCTGCTGGGGGTCTTCAACGCTCATGTTGGCAACGACTTTGAAACCTGGAGAGTCGTGATTGGGAAAAATGGCCACCCGGATCTGAACCCAAGTGGTGCTTTGTTATTGGACTTTTGTGCTCGTCACGGATTGTCCATAACAAACGCAATGTTCAAACATAAGGGTGTCCATATGTGCACTTGGCACCAGGACACCCTCGGCCGCAGTTCCATTATTGACTTTGTAGTTGTGTCATGGGATTTGCGGTCTCATGTTATGGACACTCGGGTGAAGAGAGGGGCGAGCTTTCTACCGATCAGCACCTGGTGAGCTGGCTCCGATGGTGGGGTAGGATCCCGGACAGACCTGGCAGGCCAAAACGCATTGTGAGAGTCTTTTGGGAATGCCTAGCAGAGTCTCCTGTCAGAGAGAGTTTGTTTTTCCACCTCCGGAGGAACTTTGAACATGTCACAAAGGAGGTGCTGGACATTGAGTCTGAATGGATCATGTTCCGTGCCTCTCTTGTCAAGCCAGCTGATTGGAGCTGTGGCCGCAAGGTGTTTGGTGCCTGTCGTGGCGGTAATCCTAGAACCCGCTGGTGGCCACCAGCAGTGCGGGATGCCGTCAAGCTGAAGAAAGAGCTTATCTGGTCCTTTTGGCTCATGGGACTCCAGAGGCAGCGAGCATACCGACAGGCCAAGCAGTGCCTGGGGAATCTGTGGTGGGCTCTCCTATTTCTGGGGCTGAGGTTGCCAAGGTAGTTAAAAAGCTCCTCGGTGGCAAGGCCACGGGGGTGGATGAGCTCCGTCCGGAGTTCCTTAAGGCTCTGGATGCTGTGGGGCTGTTTTAGTTGACAAGACTCTGCAACATCGCGTGGACATCAGGGGCGGTACCTCTGGATTGGCAGACCGGGGTGGTGGTTCCTCTCTTTAAGAAGGGGAACCGGAGGGTGTGTTCCAACTATCGTAGATCACACTCCTCAGCCTTCCCGGTAAGGTCTATTCATGTGTACTGGAGAGGAGGAACCTCGGATCCAGGACGAACAGTGTGGTTTTCGTCCTGGTCGTGGAACGGTAGACCAGCTCTATACTCTCGGCAGGGTCCTTGAGTGTGCATGGGAGTTTGTCCAACCAGTCTACATGTGCGTTGTGGACTTGGAGAAGACATTCGACCGTGGCCACCCCGGCAAGTCCGGTGGGGAGTGCTCAGAGAGGATGGGGTATCGGCATGTCTAATTGTGGCGGGTCGCTCCCTGTATGATCAGTGTCAGAGCTTGGTCCGCATTGCCAGCAGTAAGTCGGACCCCTTTCCAGTGAGGGTTGGACCGGAGTCCAACCCTCGTGTTGGCTGCCCTTTGTCACCAAATGTGTTCATAAATTTTATGGACATAATTTCTAGGCGCAGTCATGGCGTTGAGGATCCGGTTTGGTGGCTGCAGGATTAGGTCTCTCCTTTTTGCAGATGATGTGGTCCTTATGGCTTTAACTGGCCAGGATCTTCAGCTCTCATTGGATTGGTTCGCAGCCGAGTGTGAAGCGACTGGGATGAGAATCAGCACCTCCAAGTCCGAGGTTCTCGCCCGGGAAAGGGTGGAGTGCCATTTCGAGGTTGGGCAGGAGATCTTGCCCCAAGTGGATGAGTTCAAGTACCTGGAGTCTTGTTCATGAGTGAGGGAAGAGTGGATCGTGAGATGCACAGGCTGGCGGCCGAAATGAGTTTTCTCCGCTGGGTGGCGGGTCTCTCCCTTACTGTAAGAATTTTCACCGTTTAATTACAGTAACCTACTGGCAGCTAATGGTTCCAGTATAAAACTGTTTTTCTACAGCACACATACTGTGATTTATCACTACAGTTTATTACTCTAAAAAGTATCACAGTACTGTGCTATATCAAATATACGCTTCACAGCATAATACTGTCATCTGTTTAGCGGCATTACACTGTTATTTTAGTGTATCTACTGTAATATCCATTAACAGTTAATTACAGTAAAATAATTGTAAGCACTATAGACTGAGCTTTACAGTATAATGCCACTAGAAGTTAATGAGTTGAACTTTTAATTTTTCAAAATCAAAACCCCTGCAATCTGCTGGCATAAAAATGACTGGAGAAATGGCCTTGCAAGATTATGTTTTTATTAACCAATTATTTTAAAGTGCATCAAATACATTCAATGTACATTTAGTGCATTCTTCTTATTTTCAGTAAAGCATTTTAACATTTATAACATGTCCACTTAATTTCTAACTGGAGACAAAACACTGAACACGAGTCCAGTGTTTAGTTGTCGGCTACATAAAGCCCCACTCAAAGTCTGTGAGATGTTTTATAAGGGTGGCTACGTGAGGATTTACAGTTGCTGCCTTTTTCTGGACCAGCTTCCCGGTCTTCTTGGACACCACCTTTCCCTGGCTAGCCTTTGTTCCCCTCTCAGGGTGAACGCCAATGAATCGCCTAAAAAAGAGAGAAAGCATAATAGATATTCTGTTGTGATTGAAGATTACTTGCAGTCGATACAGAACCCCCCTCACATTGTTATTTAGGAATATGCACTGCACAAATATTAATATCAATTTTAGGATATATGTGAGCCTATACCATAACCACAGCTGTAGATGAGTGAATGCTCTAAAACCCATTAAGACAAATTCAGAGAGGAAGACAATGCTAAAGCCTCCCCAATCCCTCTCTCTATTTATGTTTTCTCTCCATCTACGGGACCGTGTATTTACGCTGATGTTTCCTGCTTTCACCCATTTAACATATCGTTACCTGCTCATTACCTATCTTCTCTGCATCCTGGGGTCACACTGGTGCTTCTTGCCTTTACCCATTCAACATATCTTTACCTGCACATTACCTACCTTCCCTGCATCCTTGGGTCACACTGGTGCTTCTTTCTTTCACCATACAACATATCTTCACCTGCACATACCTACCTTGTCTGCATGGCCTCGACCACACCTGCGCTTCCTTCTTTCACCCATTCAACATACCTTCACCCGCACATTACCTACCTTCCCTGCATAGTGGGGTCACACTGGTGCTTCCTGCCTTTACCCATTCAACATATCTTCACCCGCACATTACCTACTTGCTCTGCATTCTCGGGTCAAGCTGGTGCTTCCTGCCATCATCCAGTCAACATATCTTTACCTGCAAATTACCTACTTTTTCTGCATCCTGGGGTCAAACAGGTGCTTCCTTCTTTGACGCAGTCAACATATCTTTACCTGCACATTACCTACCTTCTCTGTATCCTAGAGTCAAACTGGTGCTTCAGTCCCTAATAAGAAGGTCCACAAAGGAACAGAAGAGTCATTGATTTAAGGCACAAAATTGGGGAAATGACAAGTCAAATTCCTGAACAGAGGTGAGAAATATAACATAAAATATCCTAACAGTATTTTAACAGTATCAAGAGGATTTACCTTTGAACAAATTCCAATGTCCGAGGACCTTCCTCTTGGTATTCCAAGTTGAACACATAGTAGGTGGCAAGAAGGGCAGCAAGCCCTGAGATTAAGCTAGGTTGGACGCCTTTGCAGATGACATCACCTTCCATGCTGATCATCCAACGTTTTATTGTGACTTTGTCACCAGCAACTGGTACAGTCAAGAAATGCAGTGTATGTTCCTAAACAGTATCCAATATGGGTAGCATTTTAAAAGTATTTGGAATGGCCACCTCACTCGCTCTCTCTTTACTCTGTTTACATCTAGTCTCCTAAGGCAGTGGTTCTCAAATGGGGGTACGCGTACTCCTGGGGGTACTTGAAGGTATGCCAAGGGGTACGTGAGATTTTTTTTAAATATTCTAAAAATAGCAAGAATTCAAAAATCCTTCATAAATATATTTATTGAATAATACTTCGACAAAATATGAATGTAAGTTCATAAACTGAACAATCAAGTAGGCTATTCCATTCATTACCATAAAGCCAGAGTTTCCCCCATGCCATGATGGTTTGACCCTACCTGGCGGTGCCACACGGCACCAACTGTCAATCAACTATCCATGTAGAAAACAATGGAGGCTTGGTTAAAGCGTAGTGGACATGTTCCATAAATATTGATGTTAAAGATTTCTTTTTTTGTGAAGAAATGTTGAGAATGAAGTTCATGAATCCAGATGGATCTCTATTGCAATCCCCAAAGAGGGCACTTTAAGTTGATTACTTCTATGTGTAAAAATCTTTATTTATAATTGAATCACTTGGTTATTTTTCAACAAGTTTTTAGTTATTTTTATATCTTTTTTTCCAAATAGTTCAAGAAAGACCACAACAATGCACTGTTACACAATTTAATAAATCAGAAACTGATGACATAGTGCTGTATTTTACTTCTTTATCTCTTTTTTTCAACCAAAAATGCTTTGCTCTGATTAGGGGGTACTTGAATTTAAAAAATGTTCACAGGGGTACATCACTGAAAAAAGGTTGAGAACCACTGTCCAAAGGCAGTGGTTCTCAACCTTTTTTCAGTGCTATGAACATTTTTTTAATGCAAGTAGACCTCCATGTCTTCATAACAAGAATATCCTGAATTCTCAAGTTGCATATCACAATAGTCATCATCAGTGTTAATAACACAAGAGCTGCTTGGATTTGCTGTTGATCAAGTCAAACTTCGTTCAGTGTAGCCGTAGTGCTTCCTTGACACGTGCGATGTGAAAGTAGACTTAACTGTAAATCTTTTTTCACATTGACTGAAGGGGCACGTAACTGTCCTACCTTCGGTAATATGACTTTTCAAATGCAGGAGAAAGGCCCGTATATCATCGCACTTCGCGCTACATGAGACAATATTACAAGGTAAACCTTCTGCGCTATACATATCAGTCCTACTCTTGCCATATTTATGACGACGGCTGTGAGTTTTGAAGGCTGAGAAGTTGGAAAAAACTCTTGTGCATTTAGGGAAAGCACACTTAAACGATGCATTAGGCATACAACTATGACTTCGCATGTGTCTAACATACGCAAATACATTGCTGCAAGTCGTAGCACATATGTTGCAAGTTATCATCTTTTATGATGACTATGACAAAAAAGAAGAAAACTTAGCTAGCTAGCATGCGGCGGTACATGCGCGTGGTCAACGATAGTGTCTGTGATGCTGACTGTGACGCTATGTCATTTCGGACTTTATAAATATATATATAAAGTAATTCAAACAGAAAATGACACATCAAGGTACAAGTGACTCTTACCTTGTTATCAAAAACACACGATGCAGTAGGATGGATTTAGCAGGGTCGGCCAGGTGAAATGAAGCTCGGTTGGACGAATTGTGGGCGGACCCAAGAAACAAGTCTGAAAAATACTGAATTACACTGTAGGTTTTACAGTAACTTACTGCTGGTCGATATTTTTTGAAAAATGCAAAAAAATGTACAGTACTTAACTGCATTTAAGAAGAACATGATAGGTTGATTGGCAACACTAAATTGGCCCTAGTGTGTGAATGTGAGTGTGAATGTTGTCTGTCTATCTGTGTTGGCCCTGCGATGAGGTGGCGACTTGTCCAGGGTGTACCCCGCCTTCCGCCCGATTGTAGCTGAGATAGGCTCCAGCGACCCCGAAGGGAATAAGCGGTAGAAAGTGGATGGATGGATGGAGTATATAACTCTAATTTATTTTTTTATTTTTACAGTAATTTTTTACAGTGAAGGTCATGGGTGTCAAACTCTGGCCCGTGGGCCAAATTTGGCCCAACGTGTAATTTGACTTGGCCCTTGAGGCAATATCAAATTAACACTAAAGCTGGACCGTCGATTATACATTGCGGCAGTGCCGCGGTAACACCGCATTCACCGCTACTTCTAATACTTGCCAACCCTCCCGGGAGTGACTCCAGCACTCCTCCCGAATTTTTTTTTTTTTTTTTTTTTCAGCTAGTCAAACGAGTGCCGGCCCAGTTTCATGTCAGTGCAGCTTCTGCACCCACACACAATTGAATGCAACGCATACTTCATCAACAGCGATACAGGTTACACTGACGGTAGCCAAATAAAAAACTTTAACACTTTTAGAAATATACGCCACACTGTGAATCCACACCAAACAAGAATGACAAACACATTTCGGGAGAACATCTGCACCGTAACACAACATAAACACAACAGAACAAATACCCGGAACCCTTTGTAGCACTAAATCTTCCGGGACGCTACAAGGTGTGTGTGTGTTGGGGGGAGGTTTGGTGGTAGCGGGGGTGTATTTTGTAGCGTCCCGAAAGAGTTAGTGCTGCACAAGATTCTGGGTATTTGTTCTTTTGTGTTTATGTTATGTTACGGTGCGGATGTTCTCCCGAAAAGTGTTTTTTATTTTTGTTTGGTGTGGGTTCACAGTGTGGCGTATATTTCTAACAGTGTTAAAGTTTTTTATACTGGCACCCTCAGTGTAACCTGTATCGCTGTTGATGAAGTATGCGTTGCATTCATTTGTGTATGCGTGCTGAAGCTGCACATATCTTGTGACTGGGTGTGAATGATGTTAGAATTGGGTGTACGAGATATGACTGTTGAACACCTTCGTTCGATACTGAAAGTTGCCTCAGCTCAAAGCCTGAGCCCTGACATTAAAGAACTAGCATCTAAAAAAAGATGCCAGGTATCTGGCTTGGGCACATCAAATTAGATCAGTGTGTTGCAAACTGAGCAGTTTAAAGTCCTGAATGGTTGTTTTATTCATTGTTATTTTATTTTCAAATTTATTAGCCTGTGGAAGAAGTTAATGTTGATATTTACCTCAGAAGGCTGCAAATAGAAAAGAGGCATTCAATTTTTATTTAAATTGTATTTGATATGCAATTGATATTTTTTAATTATTATTATTATTTGAAACTCCATTTTGCATTTCACTATAAAGTTATATAAGCCTTGCTTGTTCAATATTCAATGCAAAACTTGTTTGGGTCCCTATTAAAAGGTTAATTTGTTCAACCTTGGCCCGCGGCTTTGTTCAGTTTTAAACTTTGGCCCACTCTGTATTTGAGTTTGACACCCCTGGTGAAGGTGAAGCTCTGTCATCCTGGAGGCCACGGGGAAGACCCAGGACACATTGGGAACACTATGTCTCCCGGCTGGCCTGGGAACGCCTCGGGATCCCCTGAGAAAAGGTCCTAGGTGAGGGATCAGACAAAGAGCAGCTCAAAGACCTTTATGAAAAGTACAAATCGAGGACCTAGATTTTTTCTCGCCCAGGCGCAGGTCACCGTGGCTCCCCTGTGGAGCCAGGCGCAGAGGTGGGGCACGTTGGCGAGCGACTGGTGGCCGGGCCTGTCTCCATGGGGCCCTGCCGGGCTCAGCTCGAAGAGGCAACGTGGGTCAACCCTCCAATGGGCTCACCACTCATGGGCCCATTGAGGTCATAGAGGTCGGATGCAGTGTGAACTGGGCGGCAGCCGAAGGCAGGGCACTTGGCGGTCCGATTATCGGCTACATAAGCTCGCTCTTGGGATGTGGAACGTCACCTCGCTGGGAGGGAAAGAGCCTGAGCTGGTGCGCCAGGTGAAGAAGTTCCGGCTAGATATAGTTGGACACACTTCGACGCACAGCAAGGGCTCTGGAACCTGTTCTCTCAAGAGGGGCTGGACTCTCTTCCACTCTGGCGTTGCAAGCAATGAGAGGCTGGGGTGGCAATTGTTGTTGCTCAAAGCCTGCACGTTGGACTTTAACCCAGTAGACGAGATGGTAGCTTCCCTCCGCCTTCGGGTTGGGTGACGGGTCCTGACTGTTTGTGTTTACGCACCAAACAGCAGCTCAGAGTACCCACTCTTTTTGGATTCCCTTGAGGTAGTACTGCAGAGTGCTCCCTCGGGTGATCCCCTTGTTCTTCGTGTTCGTGGCTAGAACTCGCTGGTGGCCACCAGCAGTGAGGGATGCCGTCAAGCTGAAGAAAGAGCCTATCGGGTCCTTTTGGCTCATGGGACTCCAGAGGCAGCGGGCATAGCGACAGGCCAAGCAGTGCCTGGGGAATCTGTGGTGGACTCTCCTATTTCTGGGGCTTAGGTTGCCTAGGTAGTTAAAAAGCTCCTCTGTGGCAAGGCCCCGGTGGTGGATGAGTTCCTTAAGGCTCTGGATACTGTGGGGCTGTCTTGGTTGACAAGACTCTGCAACATCGCGTGCACATTGGGGGCGGTACCTCTGGATTGGCAGACCGGGGTGGTGGTTCCTCTCTTTAAGAAGGGGAACCTGAGGGTGTGTTCCAACTATCGTGAAACACACTCCTCAGCCTTCCCGGTAAGGTCTATTCATGTGTACTGGAGAGGAGGAAACTCGGATCCAGGACGAACAGTGTGGTTTTCGTCCTGGTCGTGGAACGGTAGACCAGGTCTATACTCTCGGCAGGGTCCTTGAGTGTGAAGCGACTGGGATGAGAATCAGCACCTCCAAGTCCAAGTCCATGGTTCTCGTGCAGGAAAGGGTGGAGTGCCATCTCCAGGTTGGGGAGGAGATCTTGCCCCAAGTGGAGGAGTTCAAGTACCTAGGAGTCTTGTTCACGAGTGAGGATAGAGTGGATCGAGAGATCCACAGGCGGATTGGTGCGGCGTCTTCAGTATTGAGGACGCTATATCGATCCGTTGTGGTGAAGAAGGAGCTGAGCCAGAAGGAAAAGCTCTCAATTTACCGCCGATCTACGTTCCCAGCTTTGGGTTATGACCGAAAGGACAAGCGGCCGAAATGTGTTTCCTCTGCCGGGTGGTGGGTCTCTCCCTTAGAGACAGAGTGAGAAGCTCTGTCATCCGGGAGGAACTCAAAGTAAAGCCGCTGCTCCTCCACATTGAGAGGAGCCATGAGGTGGTTCGGGCATCTGCTCAGGATGCCACCCGAACGCCTCTAGGGAGGTGTGGCAGGAGGCCACGGGGAAGACCTAGGACACATTGGAAAGACTATGTCCTCGGCTGGCCTGGGAACGCCTCGGAATACCCCGAGAAGAGCTGGACGAAGTGGCTGGGGAGAGGGAAGTCTGGGATTTTCTGCTCAGGCTGCTGCCCCCGCAACCCGACCTCGGATAAGCGGAAGAAAATGGATGGATTTAGAATGACAGTTATGCTGTCAGATTGAGTACAAAAACTAACTAAACCTTACACAATATAATGTTTCTAGTAAAATTCACAAAGATACATATCTCCAGGCATTATTAGCCATTTTGCATGTGTGGTTTAGGAGTTATGTTTAAATAAATAACTGTCAGATTGAGTGTGACAGTAAACTGTCATAGTGAGTAAAACCCTTATTTTGTATTTGCAAACCTTACAAAAACAACTAAATCTAGTTAAACTCACACAGATACAATATTACAGGCATTTTTAGACATAATGCATGTTTGGTTTTAGAGTAATGTTTATATAACTTTCATATTTAGTATGACAGCTGTACTGTCATATTGAATAAAAAAAACAACTAACTTGTGTCTTTGCAAACCTTACAAAATACCATTTTTCTAGTAAAACTAACTAGATACATGCTCCAGGCATTATTAGCCATTTTGCATGTGTTGTTTGAGTTATGTTTAAATAACTGTCATATTGAGTGTGACAGTATACTGTCATAAAACCCAATTTTTGTATTTGCAACCCTGATTCTGGTAAAACTCACATATATACAATATTACAGGCAGTTTTGGACATAATGCATGTTTGGTTTTGGAGTTATGTTTATATAACTTTCATATATAGTATGACAGCTAAACTGTTATATTGAGTAAAAAAACTAAATTGTGTTTGTCATAAAACCCAATTTTTGTATTAGCAAACCATACAACTGATTCAAATAAAACTCACATGGATTCAATATTACAGGCATTTTCAGACGTTTTGCATGTTTGGTTTAGGAATTATGTTGTAATACATTTGTATTGCTTTTTTCACATTATCTCAGGATTTTTAGAACATTACTGTCATATTGAGTAAAAAAATATTTTTTGTGTTTGCAAGCCTTAAAAAAAGCATATGTTTCCAGTAAAACTCCCAAAGATGCATTATTTCAGGCATTATTAGCCATTTTTCAGGTGTAGTTTAGGAGTTATGTTTAAATAACTGTCATATTGAGTGTGGCGTTATACTGTCATAGTGAGTTAAAAAAAACTAACTGGTGTCTTTGCAAACCTTACAAAAGAAAATGTTTCTAGCAACACTCACAAAGATAATTTTTTTAACGCTATTAGACATGTTTCATGTGTATTTAGGAGTTATAATTAAATAACTTTCATATTGAGTGTTAAAGTTATAATGTCATTATGTGTAAAACCTAATTTTTGTATTTGCAAACCTTACAAAAACAATTGATTCTAGTAAAACTTACATAGATTCAATATTACAGGCATTTTTAGACAATTTACATGTTTGGTTTAAAAGTTGTGTTTGAATACATTTGTATTGCTTTTTTCGCATTATCTCAGGATTCTAAGATCATTACTTTCATATTGAGTAAAACACTACTTTTTGTTTTTGCAAACCTTACAAACTCACATGAATACATTATTATAAGCAATTTTAGACATGACACATGTTTGGTTTTGGAGTTATGTTTATATAACTTTTATATTTAGTATGACTGTTATACTGTCATATTGAATTAAAAAAAAACTAACTTGTTTCTTTGCAAACTTTACAAAATATCATTTTTCTAGTGAAATTAACAAAGATAGATGTCTCCAGGCATTATTAGCCATTTTGCATGGGTTGTTTAGGAATTATGTTTAAATACATTTTTATTGCTTTTTTCGCATTATCTCAGGATTCTTAGATCATTACTTTCATATTGAGTAAAAAACTACTTTTTGTTTTAGCAAACCTTGCAAACTCACATAAATACATTATTACAGGCATTTTTAGACATAACACATGTTTGGTTTTGGAGTTATGTTTATATAAATTTTATATTTAATATGACTGTTATACTGTCATATTGAATAAAAAAAAACTAGCTTGTGTCTTTGCAAACTTTACAAAAGATCATTTTTCTATTAAAACTAACAAAGATACATGTCTCCAGGCATTTTTACCCATTTTGCATGGGTTGTTTAGGAATTATGTTTAAAGACATTTTTATTGCTTTTTTCGCATTATCTCAGGATTCTTAGATCATTACTTTCATAGTAAGTAAAAAACTACTTTTTGTTTTTGCAAACCTTACAAACTCACATAAATACATTATTATAGGCAATTTTAGACATGACACACGTTTGGTTCTGGTGTTATGTTTATATAACTTTCATATTTAGTATGACTGTTATACTGTCTTATTGAATAAAAACAACTAGCTTGTGTCTTTGCAAACTTTAAAAAAGATCATTTTTCTAGTAAAACTAACAAAGATACATGTCTCCAGGCATTATTACCCATTTTGCATGGGTTGTTTAGGAATTATGTTTAAATACATTTTTATTGCTTTTTTCGCATTATCTCAGGATTCTAAGATCATTACTTTCATATTGAGTAAAAAACTACTTTTTGTTTTTGCAAACCTTACAAACTCACATTAATACATTATTACAGGCATTTTTAGACATGACACATGTTTGGTTTATGAGTTATGTTTATATAACTTTTATTTTTAATATGAATGTTATACTGTCATATTGAATAAAAAAAAACTAGTTTGTGTCTTTGCAAACTTTAAAAAAGATCATTTTCTAGTAAAACTAACAAAGATACATGTCTCCAGGCATTATTACCCGTTTGCATGGGTTGTTTAGGAATTATGTTTAAATTCATTTTCATTGCTGTTTTCGCATTATCTCAGGATTCTAAGATCATTACTTTCATATTGAGTAAAAAACTACTTCTTGTTTTTTCAAACCTTACAAACTCACATAAATACATTATTACAGACATTTTTAGACATGACACATGTTTGGTTTTGGAGTTATGTTTATATAACTTTTATATTTAGTATGACTGTTATACTGTCATATTGAATAAAAAAAAACTAGCTTGTGTCTTTGCAAACTTTACAAAATATCATTTTTCTAGTAAAACTAACAAAGATACATGTCTCCAGGCATTATTACCCATTTTGCAAGGGTTGTTTAGGAAATATGTTTCAATACATTTTTATTGCTTTTTTCGCATTATCTCAGGATTCTAAGATCATTACTTTCATATTGAGTAAAAACTACTTTTTGTTTTTGCAAACCTTACAAACTCACATAAATACATTATTACAGACATTTTTAGACATGACACATGTTTGGTTTTGGAGTTATGTTTATATAACTTTTATATTAAGTATGACTGTTATACTGTCATATTGAATAAAAAAAATTAGCTTGTGTCTTTGCAAACTTTACAAAAGATAATTTTTCCAGTAAAACTAACAAAGATACATGTCTCCAGGCATTATTAGCCATTTTGCATGGGTTGTTTAGGAATTATGTTTAAATACATTTTTATTGCTTTTTTCGCATTATCTCAGGATTCTAAAATCCTTACTTTCATATTGAGGAAAAAACTACTTTTTGTTTTTGCAAACCTTACAAACTCACATAAATACATTATTATAGGCAATTTTAGACATGACGCACGTTTGGTTCTGGAGTTATGTTTATATAACTTTCCTTATTTAGTATGACTGTTATACTGTCTTATTGAATAAAAACAACTAGCTTGTATCTTTGAAAACTTTACAAAATATACATTTCCTAGTAAAACTAACAAAGATACATGTCTCCAGGCATTATTACCCATTTTGCCTGGGTTGTTTAGGAGTTATGTTTAAATACATTTTTATTGCTTTTTTCGCATTATCTCAGGATTCTAAGATCATTACTTTCATATTGAGTAAAAAACTACTTTTTGTTTTTGCAAACCTTACAAACTCACCTAAATACATTATTACAGACATTTTTAGACATGACACATGTTTGGTTTTGGAGTTATGTTTATATAACTTTTATATTTAGTATGACTGTTATACTGTCATATTGAATAAAAAAAAAACTAGCTTGTGTCTTTGCAAACTTTACAAAAGATCATTTTTCTAGTAAAACTAACAAAGATACATGTCTCCAGGCATTATTACCCATTTTGCATGGGGTGTTTAGGAAATATGTTTAAATACATTTTTAATGCTTTTTTCGCATTATCTCAGGATTCTAAGATCATTACTTTCATATTGAGGAAAAAACTACTTTTTGTTTTTGCAAACCTTACAAACTCACATAAATACATTATTACAGACATTTTTAGACATGACACATGTTTGGTTTTGGAGTTATGTTTATATAACTTTTATATTTAGTATGACTGTTATACTGTCATATTGAATAAAAAAAACTAGCTTGTGTCTTTGCAAACTTTACAAAAGATAATTTTTCTAGTAAAACTAACAAAGATACATGTCTCCAGGCATTATTAGCCATTTTGCATGTGTGTTTAGGAGTTAGGTTTAAATACATTTGTATTGCTTTTTTCCCATTATCTCAGGGTTCTAAGAACATTACAGTCAAGTAAAAAACTACTTTTTGTGTTTGCAAAATATAAAACTCAGTAAAACTCCCAATGATTCATTATTTCAGGCATTATTAGCCATTTTTTTGTGTGGTTTATGAGTTATGTTTAAATAACTGTCATATTGAGTGTGATTTTGTCATTGTGAGTAAAACCTAATTTTTGTATTTGCAAACCTTACAAAAACAACCGATTCTAGGAAAACTCACATTGATACAATATTACAGGCATGTTTAGACATATTGCATGTTTGGTTTTGGAGTTATATTTATATAACCTGCTTTCTGAGCCGCCACCTTTGTGGTTTGCGTGTCCCACTGATCCAGGAACTATGTTGTCCGGGGGCTTCTATGGTCTCCCAAGACAAAGAGGTCCTAGGTGAGGGATCAGACAAAGAGCAGCTCAAAGACCTTTATTAAAAGTACAATTGAGGACCTAGATTTTTTCTCGCCCGGACGCAGGTCACCGTGGCTCCCCTGTGGAGCCAGGCCCAGAGGTGTGGCACGATGGCGATTGACGGGCCTGTCCCCATGGGGCCCAGCCGTGCTCAGCTCGAAGAGGCAACGTGGATCCCCCCTCCAGGGCTCACCACTCATGGGCTGGGTCATAGAGGGTGCAGTGTGAGCTGGGCGGCAGCCGAAGGCAGGGCACTTGGTGGTCCGATTATCGGCTACATAAGCTCGCTCTTGGGACATGGAACGTCACCTCGCTGGGAGGGAAGGAGCCTGAGCTGGTGCATGAGGTGGAGACGTTCCCGGCTAGATATAGTTGGACTCACAGCAAGGGCTCTGGAACCTGTTCTCTCAGAGGGGCTGGACTGAGCTGAACTTTCATTACTTGCAACGCCAGAGTGGAAGAGATTCCACACTGGCGTTGCAACTAATGAGAGGCTGGGGTGGCAATTCTTGTTGCCCCCCGGCTCAAAGCCTGCACGTTGGACTTTAAACCCAATAGACGAGATGGTAGCTTCCTTCAGCGTTCGGGTTGGGTGACGGGTCCTGATTGTTGTTTGTGTTTACACACCAAACAGCAGCTCAGAGTACCAACTCTTTTTGGATTCCCTTGAGGGAGTACTGGAGAGTGCTCCCTCGGGTGATTCCCTTGTTCTGCTGGTGGACTTCAACGCTATGTTGGCAACGACAGTGAAACCTGGAGAGTCGTGATTGGGAAAAATGGCCACCCGGATCTGAACCCAAGTGGTGCTTTGTTATTGGACTTTTGTGCTTGTCACGGATTGCCCATAACAAACACAATGTTCAAACATAAGGGTGTCCATATGCGCACTTGGCACAAGGACACCCTCGGCCGCATGATTGACTTTGTAGTTGTGTCATGGGATTTGTGGCCTCATGTTTTGGACACTCGGTGAAGAGAGGGGCAGAGCTTTCTACCAACCACCACCTGGTGGTAAGCTGGCTCCGATGGTAGGGGAGGATGCCGGTCAGACCTGGCAGGCCCAAACGCATTGTAAGGGTCTGCTGGGAACACCTAGCAGAGTCTCCTGAAGAACTTTGAACATGTCCGGAAGAACTTTGAACATGTCACGAGGGAGGTGCTGGACATTGAGTCTGAGTGGACCATGTTCCGTTCCTCTCTTGTTGAGCCAGCTGATTGAAGCTGTGGCCGCAAGGTGTTTGGTGCCTGTCGTGGCGGTAATCCACCAGCAGTGAGGGATGCTGTCAAGCTGAAGAAAGAGCCACCGGGTCCTTTTGGCTCATGGGACTCCAGAGGCAGTGGGCATACCGACAGGCCAAGCGAGACCTCCTCAGTCCCACCAACACGTCTTCCTATGAAGAAACAGTGCCTGGGAAGTCTGTGGTGGGCTCTCCTATTTCTGGGGCTGAGGTTGCCAAGGTAGTTAAAAAGCTCCTCCGTCCGGAGTTCCTTAAGGCTGTGGATGCTGTGGGGCAGTCTTGGTTGACAAGACTCTGCAACATTGCGTCTACATCGGGGGCGGTACCTCTGGATTGGCAGACCGGGGTGGTGGTTCCTCTCTTTAAGACGGGGAACCGGAGGGTGTGTTCCAACTATCGTAGATCACACTCCTCAGCCTTCCCGGTAAGGTCTATTCATGTGTAATGGAGAGGAGGAACCTCGGATCCAGGACGAACCGTGTGGTTTTCGTCCTGGTCGTGGAACGGTAGACCAGCTCTATACTCTCGGCAGGGTCCTTGAGTGTGCATGGGAGTTTGCCCAACCAGTCTACATAAGTTTTGTGGACTTGGAGAAGACATTCGACCTTGGCCCCCGGGAAATCCTGTGGGGAGTGCTCAGAGAGTATGGAGTATCGGCATGTCTGATTGTGGCGGGTGTCTCCCTGTATGATCAGTGTCAGAGCTTGGTCCGCATTGCCGGCAGTATGTCGGACCCCTTTCCAGTGAGGGTTGGACTCCGCCAAGGCTGCCCTTTGTCACCGATTCTGTTCATAACTTTAATGGACAGAATATCTAGGCGCAGTCATGGCTTTGAGGATCCCCTCAACGCCATGACTGCGCCTGGTTTGGTGGCTGCAGGATTAGGTCTCTGCTTTTTGCAGATTATGTGGTCCTGATGGCTTCAACTGGCCAAGATCTTCAGCTTTCATTGGATCGGTTCGCAGTGAAGCGACTGGGATGAGAATCAGCACCTCCAAGTCCGAGTCCATGGTTCTCGCCCGGGAAAGGGTGGAGTGCCATCTCGAGGTTGGGAAAGAGATCTTGCCCCAAGTGAAGGAGTTCAAGTACCTAGGAGTCTTATTCACGAGTGAGGATAGAGTGGATTGTGAGATCTACAGGCGGATCGGTGCGGCGTCTTCAGTAATGAGGACGCTATATCGATCCGTTGTGGTGAAGAAGGAGCTGAGCCAGAAGGAAAAGCTTTCAATTTACCGGTCGATCAACGTTCCCATCCTCACCTATGGTCATGAGCTTTGGGTTATGACCGAAAGGACAAGGTCACGGGTACAAGCGGCCGAAATGAGTTTCCTCCGCCGGGTGGTGGGTCTCTCCCTTAGAGATAGGGTAAGAAGCTCTGTCATCTGGGAGGAACTCAGTGTAAAGCCGCTGCTCCTCCACATTGAGAGGAGCCAGATGAGGTGGTTCGGGCATCTGCTCAGGATGCCACCCGAACGCCTCCCTAGGTCCGAACGGCAGGAGGCCATGGGGAAGACCTAGGATACATTGGAAAGACTATGGCCTGGGAACGCCTGGGGATCCCCCGAGAAGAGCTGGACGAAGTGGCTGGGGAGAGGGAAGTCTGGGCTCTCTGCTTAGGCTGCTGCCACCGCAACCCGACCTCGGATAAGTGGAAGAAAATGGATGGATTTAGTATGACAGTTATACTGTCATATTGAGTGTGACAGTATACTGTCATAAAACCCAATTTTTGTATTTGCAAACCTGATTCTAGTAAAACTCACATCTATACAATATTACAGGCAATTTTGGACATAATGCACGTTTGGTTTTGGAGTTATGTTTATATAACTTTAATATATAGTATGACATCTATACTGTTATAATGAGTAAAAAAACTAACTTGTGTCTGTCATAAAACTCAATTTTTGTATTTGCAAACCTTACAAAAACAAATGATTCTAGTAAAACTCACATGGATTCAATATTACAGGCATTTTTAGACATTTTGCATGTTTGGTTTAGGAATCATGTTGGAATACATTTGTATTGCTTTTTTCACATTATCTCAGCATTTTAAGAACTTACTGTCATATTGAGTAAAAAAAACTTTTTGTGTTTGCAAGCCTTAAGAAAACAACCGATTCTAGTAAAACTCACATTGATACAATATTACAGGCATGTTTAGACATCTTGCATGTTTGGTTTTGGAGTTATGTTTATATAACCTGCTTTCTGAGCCGCCACCTTTGTGGTTTGCGTGTCCCACTGATCCTAGGAGCTATGTTGTCCGGGGGCTTCTATGCCCCCTGGTAGGGTCCCCCAAGACAAACAGGTCCTAGGTGAGGAATCAGACAAAGAGCAGCTCAAAGACCTTTATGAAAAGTACAAATCGAGGACCTAGATATTTTCTCGCCCGGACGCGGGTCACCGTGGCTCCCCTGTGGAGCCAGGCCCAGAGGTGGGGCACGATGGCGAGCGACTGGTGCCCATGGGGCCCAGCTCGAAGAGGCAACGTGGGTCCCCCCTGCAATAGGCTCACCACTCATGGGCTGGGTCATAGAGGTCGGGTGCAGTGTTAGCTGGGCGGAAGCCGAAGACAGGGCACTTGGCGGTCCGATTATCGGCTACATAAGCTCGCTCTTGGGACGTGGAACGTCACCTCGCGAGGTGGAGAAGTTCCCGGCTAGATAAAGCTGGACTCACTTCGACGCACAGCAAGGGCTCTGGAACCTGTTCTCTCAAGAGGGGTTGGACTCTCTTCCACTCTGGCGTTGCAAGTAATGAGAGGCTGGGTTGGCAATTCTTGTTGCCCCCCGGCTCAAAGCCTGCACGTTGGACTTAACCCAGAAGACGAGATGGTAGCTTCCCTCCGCTTTCGGGTTGGGTGACGGGTCCTGACTGTTGTTGGTGTTTACGCACCAAACAGCAGCTCAGAGTACCCACTCTTTTTGGATTCCCTTGAGAGTGCTCCCTCGGGTGATTCCTTTGTTCTGCTGGGGGTCTTCAACGCTCATGTTGGCAACGACTTTGAAACCTGGAGAGTCGTGATTGGGAAAAATGGCCACCCGGATCTGAACCCAAGTGGTGCTTTGTTATTGGACTTTTGTGCTCGTCACGGATTGTCCATAACAAACACAATGTTCAAACATAAGGGTGTCCATATGTGCACTTGACACCAGGACACCCTCGGCCACAGTTCCATTATTGACTTTGTAGTTGTGTCATGGGATTTGCGGCCTCATGTTTTGGACACTCGGGTGAAGAGAGGGGCGAGCTTTCTACCGATCACCACCTGGTGAGCTGGCTCCGATGGTGGGGTAGGATCCCGGACAGACCTGGCAGGCCCAAACGCATTGTGAGAGTCTTTTGGGAATGCCTAGCAGAGTCTCCTGTCAGAGAGAGTTTCTTTTTCTACCTCCGGAGGAACTTTGAACATGTCACAAAGGAGGTGCTGGACATTGAGTCTGAATGGATCATGTTCCGTGCCTCTCTTGTCAAGCCAGCTGATTGGAGCTGTGGCCGCAAGGTGTTTGGTGCCTGTCGTGGCGGTAATCCTAGAACCCGCTGGTGGCCACCAGCAGTGCGGGATGCCGTCAAGCTGAAGAAAGAGCTTATCTGGTCCTTTTGGCTCATGGGACTCCAGAGGCAGCGGGCATACCGACAGGCCAAGCAGTGCCTGGGGAATCTGTGGTGGGCTCTCCTATTTCTGGGGCTGAGGTTGCCAAGGTAGTTAAAAAGCTCCTCGGTGGCAAGGCCCCGGGGGTGGATGAGCTCCGTCCGGAGTTCCTTAAGGCTCTGGATGCTGTGGGGCTGTTTTAGTTGACAAGACTCTGCAACATCGCATGGACATCAGGGGCGGTACCTCTGGATTGGCAGACCGGGGTGGTGGTTCCTCTCTTTAAGAAGGGGAACCGGAGGGTGTGTTCCAACTATCGTAGATCACACTCCTCAGCCTTCCCGGTAAGGTCTATTCATGTGTACTGGAGAGGAGGAACCTCGGATCCAGGACGAACAGTGTGGTTTTCGTCCTGGTCGTGGAACGGTAGACCAGCTCTATACTCTCGGCAGGGTCCTTGAGTGTGCATGGGAGTTTGTCCAACCAGTCTACATGTGCGTTGTGGACTTGGAGAAGACATTCGACCGTGGCCACCCCGGCAAGTCCGGTGGGGAGTGCTCAGAGAGGATGGGGTATCGGCATGTCTAATTGTGGCGGGTCGCTCCCTGTATGATCAGTGTCAGAGCTTGGTCCGCATTGCCAGCAGTAAGTCGGACCCCTTTCCAGTGAGGGTTGGACCGGAGTCCAACCCTCGTGTTGGCTGCCCTTTGTCACCAAATGTGTTCATAAATTTTATGGACATAATTTCTAGGCGCAGTCATGGCGTTGAGGATCCGGTTTGGTGGCTGCAGGATTAGGTCTCTCCTTTTTGCAGATGATGTGGTCCTTATGGCTTTAACTGGCCAGGATCTTCAGCTCTCATTGGATTGGTTCGCAGCCGAGTGTGAAGCGACTGGGATGAGAATCAGCACCTCCAAGTCCGAGGTTCTCGCCCGGGAAAGGGTGGAGTGCCATTTCGAGGTTGGGCAGGAGATCTTGCCCCAAGTGGATGAGTTCAAGTACCTGGAGTCTTGTTCATGAGTGAGGGAAGAGTGGATCGTGAGATGCACAGGCTGGCGGCCGAAATGAGTTTTCTCCGCTGGGTGGCGGGTCTCTCCCTTACTGTAAGAATTTTCACCGTTTAATTACAGTAACCTACTGGCAGCTAATGGTTCCAGTATAAAACTGTTTTTCTACAGCACACATACTGTGATTTATCACTACAGTTTATTACTCTAAAAAGTATCACAGTACTGTGCTGTATCAAATATACGCTTCACAGCATAATACTGTCATCTGTTTAGCGGCATTACACTGTTATTTTAGTGTATCTACTGTAATATCCATTATCAGTTAATTACAGTAAAATAATTGTAAGCACTATAGACTGAGCTTTACAGTATAATGCCACTAGAAGTTAATGAGTTGAACTTTTAATTTTTCAAAATCAAAACCCCTGCAATCTGCTGGCATAAAAATGACTGGAGAAATGGCCTTGCAAGATTATGTTTTTATTAACCAATTATTTTAAAGTGCATCAAATACATTCAATGTACATTTAGTGCATTCTTCTTATTTTCAGTAAAGCATTTTAACATTTATAACATGTCCACTTAATTTCTAACTGGAGACAAAACACTGAACACGAGTCCAGTGTTTAGTTGTCGGCTACATAAAGCCCCACTCAAAGTCTGTGAGATGTTTTATAAGGGTGGCTACGTGAGGATTTACAGTTGCTGCCTTTTTCTGGACCAGCTTCCCGGTCTTCTTGGACACCACCTTTCCCTGGCTAGCCTTTGTTCCCCTCTCAGGGTTAACGCCAATGAATCGCCTAAAAAAGAGAGAAAGCATATTAGATATTCTGTTGTGATTGAAGATTACTTGCAGTCGATACAGAACCCCCCTCACATTGTTATTTAGGAATATGCACTGCACAAATATTAATATCAATTTTAGGATATATGTGAGCCTATACCATAACCACAGCTGTAGATGAGTGAATGCTCTAAAACCCATTAAGACAAATTCAGAGAGGAAGACAATGCTAAAGCCTCCCCAATCCCTCTCTCTATTTATGTTTTCTCTCCATCTACGGGACCGTGTATTTACGCTGATGTTTCCTGCTTTCACCCATTTAACATATCGTTACCTGCTCATTACCTATCTTCTCTGCATCCTGGGGTCACACTGGTGCTTCTTGCCTTTACCCATTCAACATATCTTTACCTGCACATTACCTACCTTCCCTGCATCCTTGGGTCACACTGGTGCTTCTTTCTTTCACCATACAACATATCTTCACCTGCACATACCTACCTTGTCTGCATGGCCTCGACCACACCTGCGCTTCCTTCTTTCACCCATTCAACATACCTTCACCCGCACATTACCTACCTTCCCTGCATAGTGGGGTCACACTGGTGCTTCCTGCCTTTACCCATTCAACATATATTCACCCGCACATTACCTGACCCGAGAATGCAGAGCAAGTGCTCTGCATTCTCGGGTCAAGCTGGTGCTTCCTGCCATCATCCAGTCAACATATCTTTACCTGCAAATTACCTACTTTTTTTGCATCCTGGGGTCAAACAGGTGCTTCCTTCTTTGACGCAGTCAACATATCTTTACCTGCACATTACCTACCTTCTCTGTATCCTAGAGTCAAACTGGTGCTTCAGTCCCTAATAAGAAGGTCCACAAAGGAACAGAAGAGTCATTGATTTAAGGCACAAAATTGGGGAAATGACAAGTCAAATTCCTGAACAGAGGTGAGAAATATAACATAAAATATCCTAACAGTATTTTAACAGTATCAAGAGGATTTACCTTTGAACAAATTCCAATGTCCGAGGACCTTCCTCTTGGTATTCCAAGTTGAACACATAGTAGGTGGCAAGAAGGGCAGCAAGCCCTGAGATTAAGCTAGGTTGGACGCCTTTGCAGATGACATCACCTTCCATGCTGATCATCCAACGTTTTATTGTGACTTTGTCACCAGCAACTGGTACAGTCAAGAAATGCAGTTTATGTTCCTAAACAGTATCCAATATGGGTAGCATTTTAAAAGTATTTGGAATGGCCACCTCACTCGCTCTCTCTTTACTCTGTTTACATCTAGTCTCCTAAGGCAGTGGTTCTCAAATGGGGGTACGCGTACTCCTGGGGGTACTTGAAGGTATGCCAAGGGGTACGTGAGATTTTTTTTTAAATATTCTAAAAATAGCAAGAATTCAAAAATCCTTCATAAATATATTTATTGAATAATACTTCGACAAAATATGAATGTAAGTTCATAAACTGAACAACTAATCAAGTAGGCTATTCCATTCATTACCATAAAGCCAGAGTTTCCCCCATGCCATGATGGTTTGACCCTACCTGGCGGTGCCACACGGCACCAACTGTCAATCAACTATCCATGTAGAAAACAATGGAGGCTTGGTTAAAGCGTAGTGGACATGTTCCATAAATATTGATGTTAAAGATTTCTTTTTTTGTGAAGAAATGTTGAGAATGAAGTTCATGAATCCAGATGGATCTCTATTGCAATCCCCAAAGAGGGCACTTTAAGTTGATTACTTCTATGTGTAAAAATCTTTATTTATAATTGAATCACTTGGTTATTTTTCAACAAGTTTTTAGTTATTTTTATATCTTTTTTTCCAAATAGTTCAAGAAAGACCACAACAATGCACTGTTACACAATTTAATAAATCAGAAACTGATGACATAGTGCTGTATTTTACTTCTTTATCTCTTTTTTTCAACCAAAAATGCTTTGCTCTGATTAGGGGGTACTTGAATTTAAAAAATGTTCACAGGGGTACATCACTGAAAAAAGGTTGAGAACCACTGTCCAAAGGCAGTGGTTCTCAACCTTTTTTCAGTGCTATGAACATTTTTTTAATGCAAGTAGACCTCCATGTCTTCATAACAGGAATATCCTGAATTCTCAAGTTGCATATCACAATAGTCATCATCAGTGTTAATAACACAAGAGCTGCTTGGATTTGCTGTTGATCAAGTCAAACTTCGTTCAGTGTAGCCGTAGTGCTTCCTTGACACGTGCGATGTGAAAGTAGACTTAACTGTAAATCTTTTTTCACATTGACTGAAGGGGCACGTAACTGTCCTACCTTCGGTAATATGACTTTTCAAATGCAGGAGAAAGGCCCGTATATCATCGCACTTCGCGCTACATGAGACAATATTACAAGGTAAACCTTCTGCGCTATACATATCAGTCCTACTCTTGCCATATTTATGACGACGGCTGTGAGTTTTGAAGGCTGAGAAGTTGGAAAAAACTCTTGTGCATTTAGGGAAAGCACACTTAAACGATGCATTAGGCATACAACTATGACTTCGCATGTGTCTAACATACGCAAATACATTGCTGCAAGTCGTAGCACATATGTTGCAAGTTATCATCTTTTATGATGACTATGACAAAAAAGAAGAAAACTTAGCTAGCTAGCATGCGGCGGTACATGCGCGTGGTCAACGATAGTGTCTGTGATGCTGACTGTGACGCTATGTCATTTCGGACTTTATAAATATATATATAAAGTAATTCAAACAGAAAATGACACATCAAGGTACAAGTGACTCTTACCTTGTTATCAAAAACACACGATGCAGTAGGAGGGATTTAGCAGGGTCGGCCAGGTGAAATGAAGCTCGGTTGGACGAATTGTGGGCGGACCCAAGAAACAAGTCTGAAAAATACTGAATTACACTGTAGGTTTTACAGTAACTTACTGCTGGTCGATATTTTTTGAAAAATGCAAAAAAATGTACAGTACTTAACTGCATTTAAGAAAAACATGATAGGTTGATTGGCAACACTAAATTGGCCCTAGTGTGTGAATGTGAGTGTGAATGTTGTCTGTCTATCTGTGTTGGCCCTGCGATGAGGTGGCGACTTGTCCAGGGTGTACCCCGCCTTCCGCCCGATTGTAGCTGAGATAGGCTCCAGCGACCCCGAAGGGAATAAGCGGTAGAAAGTGGATGGATGGATGGAGTATATAACTGTAATTTATTTTTTTATTTTTACAGTAATTTTTTACAGTGAAGGTCATGGGTGTCAAACTCTGGCCCGTGGGCCAAATTTGGCCCAACGTGTAATTTGACTTGGCCCTTGAGGCAATATCAAATTAACACTAAAGCTGGACCGTCGATTATACATTGCGGCAGTGCCGCGGTAACACCACATTCACCGCTACTTTTAATACTTGCCAACCCTCCCGGGAGTGACTCCAGCACTCCTCCCGAATTTTTTTTTTTTTTTTTTTCAGCTAGTCAAACGAGTGCCGGCCCAGTTTCATGTCAGTGCAGCTTCTGCACCCACACACAATTGAATGCAACGCATACTTCATCAACAGCGATACAGGTTACACTGACGGTAGCCAAATAAAAAACTTTAACACTTTTAGAAATATACGCCACACTGTGAATCCACACCAAACAAGAATGACAAACACATTTCGGGAGAACATCCGCACTGTAACACTACATAAACACAACACAACAAATACCCAGAACCCTTTGTAGCACTAAATCTTCCGAGACGCTACAAGGTGTGTGTGTGTGTGGTAGCGGGGGTGTATTTTGTAGCGTCCCGAAAGAGTTAGTGCTGCAAAAGATTCTGGGTATTTGTTCTTTTGTGTTTATGTTGTGTTACTGTGCGGATGTTCTCCCGAAAAGTGTTTTTTATTTTTGTTTGGTGTGGGTTCACAGTGTGGCGTATATTTCTAACAGTGTTAAAGTTTTTTATACTGGCACCCTCAGTGTAACCTGTATCGCTGTTGATGAAGTATGCGTTGCATTCATTTGTGTATGCGTGCTGAAGCTGCACATATCTTGTGACTGGGTCTGAATGATGTTAGAATCGGGTGTACGAGATATGACTGTTGAACACCTTGCCCGATAATGAAAGTTGCCTCAGCTCAAAGCCTGAGCCCCGACATTAAATAACTAGCATCTAAAAACAGATGCCAGGTATCTGGCTTGGGCACATCAAATTAGATCAGTGTGTTGCAAACTGAGCAGTTTAAAGTCCTGAATGGTTGTTTTATTCATTGTTATTTTATTTTCAAATTTATTAGCCTGTGGAAAAAGTTAATGTTGATATTTACCTCAGAAGGCTGCAAATAGAAAAGAGGCATTCAATTTTTATTTAAATTATATTTGATATGCAATTGATATTTTTTAATTATTATTATTATTATTTGAAACTCCATTTTGCATGACACTATAAAGATATATAAGCCTTGCTTGTTCAATATTCAATGCAAAACTTGTTTGGGTCCCTATTAAAAGGTTAATTTGTTCAACCTTGGCTTTGTTCAGTTTTAAACTTTGGCCCACTCTGTATTTGAGTTTGACACCCCTGGTGAAGGTGAAGCTCTGTCATCCTGGAGGCCACGGGGAAGACCCAGGACACATTGGGAACACTATGTCTCCCGGCTGGCCTGGGAACGCCTCGGGATCCCCTGAGAAAAGGTCCTAGGTGAGGGATCAGACAAAGAGCAGCTCAAAGACCTTTATGAAAAGTACAAATCGAGGACCTAGATTTTTTCTCGCCCAGGCGCAGGTCACCGTGGCTCCCCTGTGGAGCCAGGCGCAGAGGTGGGGCACGATGGCGAGCGACTGGTGGCCGGGCCTGTCTCCATGGGGCCCTGCCGGGCTCAGCTCGAAGAGGCAACGTGGGTCAACCCTCCAATGGGCTCACCACTCATGGGCCCATTGAGGTCATAGAGGTCGGATGCAGTGTGAACTGGGCGGCAGCCGAAGGCAGGGCACTTGGCGGTCCGATTATCGGCTACATAAGCTCGCTCTTGGGACGTGGAACGTCACCTCGCTGGGAGGGAAAGAGCCTGAGCTGGTGCGCCAGGTGAAGAAGTTCCGGCTAGATATAGTTGGACTCACTTCGACACACAGCAAGGGCTCTGGAACCTGTTCTCTCAAGAGGGGCTGGACTCTCTTCCACTCTGGCGTTGCAAGCAATGAGAGGCTGGGGTGGCAATTGTTGTTGCTCAAAGCCTGCACGTTGGACTTTAACCCAGTAGACGAGATGGTAGCTTCCCTCCGCCTTCGGGTTGGGTGATGGGTCCTGACTGTTGTTTGTGTTTACGCACCAAACAGCAGCTCAGAATACCCACTCTTTTTGGATTCCCTTGAGGGAGTACTGCAGAGTGCTCCCTCGGGTGATTCCCTTGTTCTGTTGGGGGACTTCAATGCTCATGTTGGCAAGGACAGTGAAACCTGGAGAGTCGTGATTGGGAAAAATGGCCACCCGGATCTGAACCCAAGTGGTGCTTTGTTATTGGACTTTTGTGCTCGTCACGGATTGTCCATAACAAACACAATGTTCAAACATAAGGAAGAACTTTGAACATGTAACGAGGGAGGTGCTGGACATTGAGTCTGAGTGGACCATGTTCCGTGCCTCTCTTGTCGAGCCTGCTGATTGGAGCTGTGGCCGCAAGGTGTTTGGTGCCTGTCGTGGCGGTAATCCTAGAACTCGCTGGTGGCCACCAGCAGTGAGGGATGCCGTCAAGCTGAAGAAAGAGCCTATCGGGTCCTTTTGGCTCATGGGACTCCAGAGGCAGCGGGCATAGCGACAGGCCAAGCAGTGCCTGGGGAATCTGTGGTGGACTCTCCTATTTCTGGGGCTTAGGTTGCCTAGGTAGTTAAAAAGCTCCTCTGTGGCAAGGCCCCGGTGGTGGATGAGTTCCTTAAGGCTCTGGATACTGTGGGGCTGTCTTGGTTGACAAGACTCTGCAACATCGCGTGAACATTGGGGGCGGTACCTCTGGATTGGCAGACCGGGGTGGTGGTTCCTCTCTTTAAGAAGGGGAACCGGAGGGTGTGTTCCAACTATCGTGAAACACACTCCTCAGCCTTCCCGGTAAGGTCTATTCATGTGTACTGGAGAGGAGGAAACTCGGATCCAGGACGAACAGTGTGGTTTTCGTCCTGGTCGTGGAACGGTAGACCAGGTCTATACTCTCGGCAGGGTCCTTCAGTGTGAAGCGACTGGGATGAGAATCAGCACCTCCAAGTCCAAGTCCATGGTTCTCGCGCAGGAAAGGGTCGAGTGCCATCTCCAGGTTGGGGAGGAGATCTTGCCCCAAGTGGAGGAGTTCAAGTACCTAGGAGTCTTGTTCACGAGTGAGGATAGAGTGGATCGAGAGATCCACAGGCGGATTGGTGCGGCGTCTTCAGTATTAAGGACGCTATATCGATCCGTTGTGGTGAAGAAGGAGCTGAGCCAGAAGGAAAAGCTCTCAATTTACCGTCGATCTACGTTCCCAGCTTTGGGTTATGACCGAAAGGACAAGCGGCCGAAATGCGTTTCCTCTGCCGGGTGGTGGGTCTCTCCCTTAGAGACAGGGTGAGAAGCTCTGTCATCCGGGAGGAACTCAAAGTAAAGCCGCTGCTCCTCCACATTGAGAGGAGCCATGAGGTGGTTCGGGCATCTGCTCAGGATGCCACCCGAACGCCTCTAGGGAGGTGTGGCAGGAGGCCACGGGGAAGACCTAGGACACATTAGAAAGACTATGTCCCCGGCTGGCCTGGGAACGCCTTGGAATACCCCGAGAAGAGCTGGACGAAGTGGCTGGGGAGAGGGAAGTCTGGGATTTTCTGCTCAGGCTGCTGCCCCCGCAACCCGACCTCGGATAAGCGGAAGAAAATGGATGGATTTAGAATGACAGTTATGCTGTCAGATTGAGTACAAAAACTAACTAAACCTTACACAATATAATGTTTCTAGTAAAACTCAGGCATTATTAGCCATTTTGCATGTGTGGTTTAGGAGTTATGTTTAAATAAATAACTGTCAGATTGAGTGTGACAGTAAACTGTCATAGTGAGTAAAACCCTTATTTTGTATTTGCAAACCTTACAAAAACAACTAAATCTAGTTAAACACACAGATACAATATTACAGGCATTTTTAGACATAATGCATGTTTGGTTTTAGAGTAATGTTTATATAACTTTCATATTTAGTATGACAGCTGTACTGTCATATTGATTAAAAAAAACAACTAACTTGTGTCTTTGCAAACCTTACAAAATACCATTTTTCTAGTAAAACTAACTAGATACATGCTCCAGGCATTATTAGCCATTTTGCATGTGTTGTTTGAGTTATGTTTAAATAACTGTCATATTGAGTGTGACAGTATACTGTCATAAAACCCAATTTTTGTATTTGCAACCCTGATTCTAGTAAAACTCACATATATACAATATTACAGGCAGTTTTGGACATAATGCATGTTTGGTTTTGGAGTTATGTTTATATAACTTTCATATATAGTATGACAGCTAAACTGTTATATTGAGTAAAAAAAACTAACTTGTGTTTGTCATAAAACCCAATTTTTGTATTAGCAAACCATACAACTGATTCAAATAAAACTCACATGGATTCAATATTACAGGCATTTTCAGACATTTTGCATGTTTGGTTTAGGAATTATGTTGTAATACATTTGTATTTCTTTTTTCACATTATCTCAGGATTTTTAGAACATTACTGTCATATTGAGTAAAAAAATAATTTTTGTGTTTGCAAGCCTTAAAAAAAGCATATGTTTCCAGCAAAACTCCCAAAGATGCATTATTTCAGGCATTATTAGCCATTTTTCAGGTGTAGTTTAGGAGTTATGTTTAAATAACTGTCATATTGAGTGTGGCGTTATACTGTCATAGTGAGTTAAAAAAAACTAACTTGTGTCTTTGCAAACCTTACAAAAGAAAATGTTTCTAGCAACACTCACAAAGATAATTTTTTTCACGCTATTAGACATGTTTCATGTGTATTTAGGAGTTATAATTAAATAACTTTCATATTGAGTGTTAAAGTTATAATGTCATTATGTGTAAAACCTAATTTTTGTATTTGCAAACCTTACAAAAAAAATTGATTCTAGTAAAAATTACATAGATTCAATATTACAGGCATTTTTAGACAATTTACATGTTTGGTTTAAAAGTTGTGTTTGAATACATTTGTATTGCTTTTTTTCGCATTATCTCAGGATTCTAAGATCATTACTTTCATATTGAGTAAAACACTACTTTTTGTTTTTGCAAACCTTACAAACTCACATTAATACATTATTAAAGGCATTTTTAGAGTTATGTTTATATAACTTTTATTTTTAATATGACTGTTATACTGTCATATTGAATTAAAAAAAACTAGTTTGTGTCTTTGCAAACTTTACAAAAGATCATTTTCTAGTAAAACTAACAAAGATAAATGTCTCCAGGCATTATTAGCCATTTTGCATGGGTTGTTTAGGAATTATGTTTAAATACATTTTTATTGCTTTTTTCGCATTATCTCAGGATTCTTAGATCATTACTTTCATATTGAGTAAAAAACTACTTTTTGTTTTTGCAAACCTTACAAACTCACATTAATACATTATTAAAGGCATTTTTAGACATAACACGTGTTTGGTTTTGGAGTTATGTTTATATAAATTTTATATTTAATATGACTGTTATACTGTCATATTTAATTAAAAAAAACTAGCTTGTGTCTTTGCAAACTTTACAAAATATCATTTTTCTAGTAAAACTAACAAAGATACATGTCTCCAGGCATTATTAGCCATTTTGCATGGGTTGTTTAGGAATTATGTTTAAATACATTTTTATTGCTTTTTTCGCATTATCTCAGGATTCTTAGATCATTACTTTCATATTGAGGAAAAAAATACTTTTTGTTTTTGCAAACCTTACAAACTCACATAAATACATTATTATAGGCAATTTTAGACATGACACACGTTTGGTTCTGGTGTTATGTTTATATAACTTTCATATTTAGTATGACTGTTATACTGTCTTATTGAATAAAAAAAAACTAGCTTGTGTCTTTGCAAACTTTACAAAAGATCATTTTTCTAGTAAAACTAACAAAGATACATGTCTCCAGGCATTATTACCCATTTTGCATGGGTTGTTTAGGAATTATGTTTAAATACATTTTTGTTGCTTTTTTCGCATTATCTCAGGATTCTAAGATCATTACTTTCATATTGAGTAAAACACTACTTTTTGTTTTTGCAAACCTTACAAACTCACGTTAATACATTGTAACAGGCATTTTTAGACATGACACATGTTTGGTTTTGGAGTTATGTTTATATAACTTTTATATTTAGTATGACTGTTATACTGTCATATTGAATTAAAAAAAACTAGCTTGTGTCTTTGCAAACTTTACAAAATATCATTTTTCTAGTAAAACTAACAAAGATACATGTCTCCAGGCATTATTACCCATTTTGCAAGGGTTGTTTAGGAAATATGTTTCAATACATTTTTATTGCTTTTTTCGCATTATCTCAGGATTCTAAGATCATTACTTTCATATTGAGTAAAAAAATACTTTTTGTTTTTGCAAACCTTACAAACTCACCTAAATACATTATTACAGACATTTTTAGACATGACACATGTTTGGTTTTGGAGTTATGTTTATATAACTTTTATATTTAGTATGACTGTTATACTGTCATATTGAATTAAAAAAAACTCGCTTGTGTCTTTGCAAACTTTACAAAAGATCATTTTTCTAGTAAAACTAACAAAGATACATGTCTCCAGGCATTATTACCCATTTTGCATGGGGTGTTTAGGAAATATGTTTAAATACATTTTTATTGCTTTTTTCGCATTATCTCAGGATTCTAAGAACATTACAGTCAAGTAAAAAACTACTTTTTATGTTTGCAAAATGTAAAACTTAGTTAAACTCCCAATGATTCATTATTTCAGGCATTATTAGCCATTTTTTTGTGTGGTTTATGAGTTATGTTTAAATAACTGTCATATTGAGTGTGATTTTGTCATTGTGAGTAAAACCTGATTTTTGTATTTGCAAACCTTACAAAAACAACCGATTCTAGGAAGACTCACATTGATACAATATTACAGGCATGTTTAGACATATTGCATGTTTGGTTTTGGAGTTATATTTATATAACCTGCTTTCTGAGCCGCCACCTTTGTGGTTTGCGTGTCCCACTGATCCAGGAACTATGTTGTCCGGGGGCTTCTATGGTCTCCCAAGACAAAGAGGTCCTAGTAAATAAAGAGCAGCTCAAAGACCTTTATTAAAAGTACAATTGAGGACCTAGATTTTTTCTCGCCCGGACGCAGGTCACCGTGGCTCCCCTGTGGAGCCAGGCCCAGAGGTGTGGCACGATGGCGATTGACGGGCCTGTCCCCATGGGGCCCAGCCGTGCTCAGCTCGAAGAGGCAACGTGGATCCCCCCTCCAGGGCTCACCACTCATGGGCTGGGTCATAGAGGGTGCAGTGTGAGCTGGGCGGCAGCCGAAGGCAGGGCACTTGGTGGTCCGATTATCGGCTACATAAGCTCGCTCTTGGGACATGGAACGTCACCTCGCTGGGAGGGAAGGAGCCTGAGCTGGTGCTTGAGGTGGAGACGTTCCCGGCTAGATATAGTTGGACTCACAGCAAGGGCTCTGGAACCTGTTCTCTCAGAGGGGCTGGACTGAGCTGAACTTTCATTACTTGCAACGCCAGAGTGGAAGAGATTCCACACTGGCGTTGCAACTAATGAGAGGCTGGGGTGGCAATTCTTGTTGCCCCCCGGCTCAAAGCGTGCACGTTGGACTTTAAACCCAATAGACGAGATGGTAGCTTCCTTCAGCCTTCGGGTTGGGTGACGGGTCCTGACTGTTGTTTGTGTTTACACACCAAACAGCAGCTCAGAGTACCAACTCTTTTTGGATTCCCTTGAGGGAGTACTGGAGAGTGCTCCCTCGGGTGATTCCCTTGTTCTGCTGGTGGACTTCAACGCTATGTTGGCAACGACAGTGAAACCTGGAGAGTCGTGATTGGGAAAAATGGCCACCCGGATCTGAACCCAAGTGGTGCTTTGTTATTGGACTTTTGTGCTTGTCACGGATTGCCCATAACAAACACAATGTTCAAACATAAGGGTGTCCATATGCGCACTTGGCACAAGGACACCCTCGGCCGCATGATTGACTTTGTAGTTGTGTCATGGGATTTGCGGCCTCATGTTTTGGACACTCTGTGAAGAGAGGGGCAGAGCTTTCTACCAACCACCACCTGGTGGTGAGCTGGCTCCGATGGTAGGGGAGGATGCCGGTCAGACCTGGCAGGCCCAAACGCATTGTAAGGGTCTGCTGGGAACACCTAGCAGAGTCTCCTGAAGAACTTTGAACATGTCCGGAAGAACTTTGAACATGTCACGAGGGAGGTGCTGGACATTGAGTCTGAGTGGACCATGTTCCGTTCCTCTCTTGTTGAGCCAGCTGATTGAAGCTGTGGCCGCAAGGTGTTTGGTGCCTGTCGTGGCGGTAATCCACCAGCAGTGAGGGATGCTGTCAAGCTGAAGAAAGAGCCACCGGGTCCTTTTGGCTCATGGGACTCCAGAGGCAGTGGGCATACCGACAGGCCAAGCGAGACCTCCTCAGTCCCACCAACACGTCTTCCTATGAGGAAACAGTGCCTGGGAAGTCTTTGGTGGGCTCTCCTATTTCTGGGGCTGAGGTTGCCAAGGTAGTTGAAAAGCTCCTCCGTCCGGAGTTCCTTAAGGCTGTGGATGCTGTGGGGCAGTCTTGGTTGACAAGACTCTGCAACATTGCGTCTACATCGGGGGCGGTACCTCTGGATTGGCAGACCGGGGTGGTGGTTCCTCTCTTTAAGACGGGGAACCGCAGGGTGTGTTCCAACTATCGTAGATCACACTCCTCAGCCTTCCCGGTAAGGTCTATTCATGTGTTCATGAGGAGGAACCTCGGATCCAGGACGAACAGTGTGGTTTTCGTCCTGGTCGTGGAACGGTAGACGAGCTCTTTACTCTCGGCAGGGTCCTTGAGTGTGCATGGGAGTTTGCCCAACCAGTCTACATAAGTTTTGTGGACTTGGAGAAGACATTCGACCTTGGCCCCCGGGAAATCCTGTGGGGAGTGCTCAGAGAGTATGGAGTATCGGCATGTCTGATTGTGGCGGGTGTCTCCCTGTATGATCAGTGTCAGAGCTTGGTCCGCATTGCCGGCAGTATATTGGACCCCTTTCCAGTGAGGGTTGGACTCCGCCAAGGCTGCCCTTTGTCACCGATTCTGTTCATAACTTTAATGGACAGAATATCTAGGCGCAGTCATGGCTTTGAGGATCCCCTCAACGCCATGACTGCGCCTGGTTTGGTGACTGCAGGATTAGGTCTCTGCTTTTTGCAGATGATGTGGTCCTGATGGCTTCAACTGGCCAAGATCTTCAGCTTTCATTGGATGGATTCGCAGTGAAGCGACTGGGATGAGAATCAGCACCTCCAAGTCCGAGTCCATGGTTCTCGCCCGGGAAAGGGTGGAGTGCCATCTCGAGGTTGGGAAAGAGATCTTGCCCGAAGTGAAGGAGTTCAAGTACCTAGGAGTCTTATTCACGAGTGAGGATAGAGTGGATTCTGAGATCTACAGGCGGATCGGTGCGGCGTCTTCAGTAATGAGGACGCTATATCAATCCGTTGTGGTGAAGAAGGAGCTGAGCCAGAAGGAAAAGCTTTCAATTTACCGGTCGATCAACGTTCCCATCCTCAACTATGGTCATGAGCTTTGGGTTATGACCGAAAGGACAAGGTCACGGGTACAAGCGGCCGAAATGAGTTTCCTCCGCCGGGTGGTGGGTCTCTCCCTTAGAGATAGGGTGAGAAGCTCTGTCATCTGGGAGGAACTCAGTGTAAAGCCGCTGCTCTTCCACATTGAGAGGAGCCAGATGAGGTGGTTCGGGCATCTGCTCAGGATGCCACCCGAACGCCTCCCTAGGTCCGAACGGCAGGAGGCCATGGGGAAGACCTAGGATACATTGGAAAGACTATGGCCTGGGAACGCCTCGGGATCCCCCGAGAAGAGCTGGACGAAGTGGCTGGGGAGAGGGAAGTCTGGGCTCTCTGCTTAGGCTGCTGCCCCCGCAACCCGACCTCGGATAAGCGGAAGAAAATGGATGGATTTAGTATGACAGTTATACTGTCATATTGAGTGTGACAGTATACTGTCATAAAACCCAATTTTTGTATTTGCAAACCTGATTCTAGTAAAACTCACATCTATACAATATTACAGGCAATTTTGGACATAATGCACGTTTGGTTTTGGAGTTATGTTCATATAACTTTAATATATAGTATGACATCTATACTGTTATAATGAGTAAAAAAACTAACTTGTGTCTGTCATAAAACTCAATTTTTGTATTTGCAAACCTTACAAAAACAAATGATTCTAGTAAAACTCACATGGATTCAATATTACAGGCATTTTTAGACATTTTGCATGTTTGGTTTAGGAATCATGTTGGAATACATTTGTATTGCTTTTTTCACATTATCTCAGCATTTTAAGAACTTACTGTCATATTGAGTAAAAAAAACTTTTTGTGTTTGCAAGCCTTAAAAAAACAACCGATTCTAGTAAAACTCACATTGATACAATATTACAGGCATGTTTAGACATCTTGCATGTTTGGTTTTGGAGTTATGTTTATATAACCTGCTTTCTGAGCCGCCACCTTTGTGGTTTGCGTGTCCCACTGATCCTAGGAGCTATGTTGTCCGGGGGCTTCTATTCCCCCTGGTAGGGTCCCCCAAGACAAACAGGTCCTAGGTGAGGAATCAGACAAAGAGCAGCTCAAAGACCTTTATGAAAAGTACAAATCGAGGACCTAGATATTTTCTCGCCCGGACGCGGGTCACCGTGGCTCCCCTGTGGAGCCAGCTCCAGTGGTGGGGCACGATGGCGAGCGACTGGTGCCCATGGGGCCCAGCTCGAAGAGGCAACGTGGGTCCCCCCTGCAATAGGCTCACCACTCACGGGCTGGGTCATAGAGGTCGGGTGCAGTGTTAGCTGGGCGGAAGCCGAAGGCAGGGCACTTGGCGGTCCGATTATCGGCTACATAAGCTCGCTCTTGGGACGTGGAACGTCACCTCGCGAGGTGGAGAAGTTCCCGGCTAGATAAAGCTGGACTCACTTCGACGCACACCAAGGGCTCTGGAACCTGTTCTCTCAAGAGGGGTTGGACTCTCTTCCACTCTGGCGTTGCAAGTAATGAGAGGCTGGGTTGGCAATTTTTGTTTCCCCCCCGGCTCAAAGCCTGCACGTTGGACTTAACCCAGAAGACGAGATGGTAGCTTCCCTCCGCTTTCGGGTTGGGTGACGGGTCCTGACTGTTGTTGGTGTTTATGCACCAAACAGCAGCTCAGAGTACCCACTCTTTTTGGATTCCCTTGAGAGTGCTCCCTCGGGTGATTCCCTTGTTCTGCTGGGGGTCTTCAACGCTCATGTTGGCAACGACTTTGAAACCTGGAGAGTCGTGATTGGGAAAAATGGCCACCCGGATCTGAACCCAAGTGGTGCTTTGTTATTGGACTTTTGTGCTCGTCACGGATTGTCCATAACAAACGCAATGTTCAAACATAAGGGTGTCCATATGTGCACTTGGCACCAGGACACCCTCGGCCGCAGTTCCATTATTGACTTTGTAGTTGTGTCATGGGATTTGCGGTCTCATGTTATGGACACTCGGGTGAAGAGAGGGGCGAGCTTTCTACCGATCAGCACCTGGTGAGCTGGCTCCGATGGTGGGGTAGGATCCCGGACAGACCTGGCAGGCCAAAACGCATTGTGAGAGTCTTTTGGGAATGCCTAGCAGAGTCTCCTGTCAGAGAGAGTTTGTTTTTCCACCTCCGGAGGAACTTTGAACATGTCACAAAGGAGGTGCTGGACATTGAGTCTGAATGGATCATGTTCCGTGCCTCTCTTGTCAAGCCAGCTGATTGGAGGTGTGGCCGCAAGGTGTTTGGTGCCTGTCGTGGCGGTAATCCTAGAACCCGCTGGTGGCCACCAGCAGTGCGGGATGCCGTCAAGCTGAAGAAAGAGCTTATCTGGTCCTTTTGGCTCATGGGACTCCAGAGGCAGCGGGCATACCGACAGGCCAAGCAGTGCCTGGGGAATCTGTGGTGGGCTCTCCTATTTCTGGGGCTGAGGTTGCCAAGGTAGTTAAAAAGCTCCTCGGTGGCAAGGCCCCGGGGGTGGATGAGCTCCGTCCGGAGTTCCTTAAGGCTCTGGATGCTGTGGGGCTGTTTTAGTTGACAAGACTCTGCAACATCGCGTGGACATCAGGGGCGGTACCTCTGGATTGGCAGACCGGGGTGGTGGTTCCTCTCTTTAAGAAGGGGAACCGGAGGGTGTGTTCCAACTATCGTAGATCACACTCCTCAGCCTTCCCGGTAAGGTCTATTCATGTGTACTGGAGAGGAGGAACCTCGGATCCAGGACGAACAGTGTGGTTTTCGTCCTGGTCGTGGAACGGTAGACCAGCTCTATACTCTCGGCAGGGTCCTTGAGTGTGCATGGGAGTTTGTCCAACCAGTCTACATGTGCGTTGTGGACTTGGAGAAGACATTCGACCGTGGCCACCCCGGCAAGTCCTGTGGGGAGTGCTCAGAGAGGATGGGGTATCGGCATGTCTAATTGTGGCGGGTCGCTCCCTGTATGATCAGTGTCAGAGCTTGGTCCGCATTGCCAGCAGTAAGTCGGACCCCTTTCCAGTGAGGGTTGGACCGGAGTCCAACCCTCGTGTTGGCTGCCCTTTGTCACCAAATGTGTTCATAAATTTTATGGACATAATTTCTAGGCGCAGTCATGGCGTTGAGGATCCGGTTTGGTGGCTGCAGGATTAGGTCTCTCCTTTTTGCAGATGATGTGGTCCTTATGGCTTTAACTGGCCAGGATCTTCAGCTCTCATTGGATTGGTTCGCAGCCGAGTGTGAAGCGACTGGGATGAGAATCAGCACCTCCAAGTCCGAGGTTCTCGCCCGGGAAAGGGTGGAGTGCCATTTCGAGGTTGGGCAGGAGATCTTGCCCCAAGTGGATGAGTTCAAGTACCTGGAGTCTTGTTCATGAGTGAGGGAAGAGTGGATCGTGAGATGCACAGGCTGGCGGCCGAAATGAGTTTTCTCCGCTGGGTGGCGGGTCTCTCCCTTACTGTAAGAATTTTCACCGTTTAATTACAGTAACCTACTGGCAGCTAATGGTTCCAGTATAAAACTGTTTTTCTACAGCACACATACTGTGATTTATCACTACAGTTTATTACTCTAAAAAGTATCACAGTACTGTGCTGTATCAAATATACGCTTCACAGCATAATACTGTCATCTGTTTAGCGGCATTACACTGTTATTTTAGTGTATCTACTGTAATATCCATTATCAGTTAATTACAGTAAAATAATTGTAAGCACTATAGACTGAGCTTTACAGTATAATGCCACTAGAAGTTAATGAGTTGAACTTTTAATTTTTCAAAATCAAAACCCCTGCAATCTGCTGGCATAAAAATGACTGGAGAAATGGCCTTGCAAGATTATGTTTTTATTAACCAATTATTTTAAAGTGCATCAAATACATTCAATGTACATTTAGTGCATTCTTCTTATTTTCAGTAAAGCATTTTAACATTTATAACATGTCCACTTAATTTCTAACTGGAGACAAAACACTGAACACGAGTCCAGTGTTTAGTTGTCGGCTACATAAAGCCCCACTCAAAGTCTGTGAGATGTTTTATAAGGGTGGCTACGTGAGGATTTACAGTTGCTGCCTTTTTCTGGACCAGCTTCCCGGTCTTCTTGGACACCACCTTTCCCTGGCTAGCCTTTGTTCCCCTCTCAGGGTTAACGCCAATGAATCGCCTAAAAAAGAGAGAAAGCATATTAGATATTCTGTTGTGATTGAAGATTACTTGCAGTCGATACAGAACCCCCCTCACATTGTTATTTAGGAATATGCACTGCACAAATATTAATATCAATTTTAGGATATATGTGAGCCTATACCATAACCACAGCTGTAGATGAGTGAATGCTCTAAAACCCATTAAGACAAATTCAGAGAGGAAGACAATGCTAAAGCCTCCCCAATCCCTCTCTCTATTTATGTTTTCTCTCCATCTACGGGACCGTGTATTTACGCTGATGTTTCCTGCTTTCACCCATTTAACATATCGTTACCTGCTCATTACCTATCTTCTCTGCATCCTGGGGTCACACTGGTGCTTCTTGCCTTTACCCATTCAACATATCTTTACCTGCACATTACCTACCTTCCCTGCATCCTTGGGTCACACTGGTGCTTCTTTCTTTCACCATACAACATATCTTCACCTGCACATACCTACCTTGTCTGCATGGCCTCGACCACACCTGCGCTTCCTTCTTTCACCCATTCAACATACCTTCACCCGCACATTACCTACCTTCCCTGCATAGTGGGGTCACACTGGTGCTTCCTGCCTTTACCCATTCAACATATATTCACCCGCACATTACCTACTTGCTCTGCATTCTCGGGTCAAGCTGGTGCTTCCTGCCATCATCCAGTCAACATATCTTTACCTGCAAATTACCTACTTTTTCTGCATCCTGGGGTCAAACAGGTGCTTCCTTCTTTGACGCAGTCAACATATCTTTACCTGCACATTACCTACCTTCTCTGTATCCTAGAGTCAAACTGGTGCTTCAGTCCCTAATAAGAAGGTCCACAAAGGAACAGAAGAGTCATTGATTTAAGGCACAAAATTGGGGAAATGACAAGTCAAATTCCTGAACAGAGGTGAGAAATATAACATAAAATATCCTAACAGTATTTTAACAGTATCAAGAGGATTTACCTTTGAACAAATTCCAATGTCCGAGGACCTTCCTCTTGGTATTCCAAGTTGAACACATAGTAGGTGGCAAGAAGGGCAGCAAGCCCTGAGATTAAGCTAGGTTGGACGCCTTTGCAGATGACATCACCTTCCATGCTGATCATCCAACGTTTTATTGTGACTTTGTCACCAGCAACTGGTACAGTCAAGAAATGCAGTTTATGTTCCTAAACAGTATCCAATATGGGTAGCATTTTAAAAGTATTTGGAATGGCCACCTCACTCGCTCTCTCTTTACTCTGTTTACATCTAGTCTCCTAAGGCAGTGGTTCTCAAATGGGGGTACGCGTACTCCTGGGGGTACTTGAAGGTATGCCAAGGGGTACGTGAGATTTTTTTTAAATATTCTAAAAATAGCAAGAATTCAAAAATCCTTCATAAATATATTTATTGAATAATACTTCGACAAAATATGAATGTAAGTTCATAAACTGAACAACTAATCAAGTAGGCTATTCCATTCATTACCATAAAGCCAGAGTTTCCCCCATGCCATGATGGTTTGACCCTACCTGGCGGTGCCACACGGCACCAACTGTCAATCAACTATCCATGTAGAAAACAATGGAGGCTTGGTTAAAGCGTAGTGGACATGTTCCATAAATATTGATGTTAAAGATTTCTTTTTTTGTGAAGAAATGTTGAGAATGAAGTTCATGAATCCAGATGGATCTCTATTGCAATCCCCAAAGAGGGCCCTTTAAGTTGATTACTTCTATGTGTAAAAATCTTTATTTATAATTGAATCACTTGGTTATTTTTCAACAAGTTTTTAGTTATTTTTATATCTTTTTTTCCAAATAGTTCAAGAAAGACCACAACAATGCACTGTTACACAATTTAATAAATCAGAAACTGATGACATAGTGCTGTATTTTACTTCTTTATCTCTTTTTTTCAACCAAAAATGCTTTGCTCTGATTAGGGGGTACTTGAATTTAAAAAATGTTCACAGGGGTACATCACTGAAAAAAGGTTGAGAACCACTGTCCAAAGGCAGTGGTTCTCAACCTTTTTTCAGTGCTATGAACATTTTTTTAATGCAAGTAGACCTCCATGTCTTCATAACAGGAATATCCTGAATTCTCAAGTTGCATATCACAATAGTCATCATCAGTGTTAATAACACAAGAGCTGTTTGGATTTGCTGTTGATCAAGTCAAACTTCGTTCAGTGTAGCCGTAGTGCTTCCTTGACACGTGCGATGTGAAAGTAGACTTAACTGTAAATCTTTTTTCACATTGACTGAAGGGGCACGTAACTGTCCTACCTTCGGTAATATCCATCCATCCATTTTCTACCGCTTATTCCCTTCGGGGTCGCGGGGGGCGCTGGAGCTTATCTCAGCTGCAATCGGGCGGAAGGCGGGGTACACCCTGGACAAGTCGCCACCTCATCGCAGGGCCAACACAGATATGACTTTTCAAATGCAGGAGAAAGGCCCGTATATCATCGCACTTCGCGCTACATGAGACAATATTACAAGGTAAACCTTCTGCGCTATACATATCAGTCCTACTCTTGCCATATTTATGACGACGGCTGTGAGTTTTGAAGGCTGAGAAGTTGGAAAAAACTCTTGTGCATTTAGGGAAAGCACACTTAAACGATGCATTAGGCATACAACTATGACTTCGCATGTGTCTAACATACGCAAATACATTGCTGCAAGTCGTAGCACATATGTTGCAAGTTATCATCTTTTATGATGACTATGACAAAAAAGAAGAAAACTTAGCTAGCTAGCATGCGGCGGTACATGCGCGTGGTCAACGATAGTGTCTGTGATGCTGACTGTGACGCTATGTCATTTCGGACTTTATAAATATATATATAAAGTAATTCAAACAGAAAATGACACATCAAGGTACAAGTGACTCTTACCTTGTTATCAAAAACACACGATGCAGTAGGATGGATTTAGCAGGGTCGGCCAGGTGAAATGAAGCTCGGTTGGACGAATTGTGGGCGGACCCAAGAAACAAGTCTGAAAAATACTGAATTACACTGTAGGTTTTACAGTAACTTACTGCTGGTCGATATTTTTTGAAAAATGCAAAAAAATGTACAGTACTTAACTGCATTTAAGAAGAACATGATAGGTTGATTGGCAACACTAAATTGGCCCTAGTGTGTGAATGTGAGTGTGAATGTTGTCTGTCTATCTGTGTTGGCCCTGCGATGAGGTGGCGACTTGTCCAGGGTGTACCCCGCCTTCCGCCCGATTGTAGCTGAGATAGGCTCCAGCGACCCCGAAGGGAATAAGCGGTAGAAAGTGGATGGATGGATGGAGTATATAACTGTAATTTATTTTTTTATTTTTACAGTAATTTTTTACAGTGAAGGTCATGGGTGTCAAACTCTGGCCCGTGGGCCAAATTTGGCCCAACGTGTAATTTGACTTGGCCCTTGAGGCAATATCAAATTAACACTAAAGCTGGACCGTCGATTATACATTGCGGCAGTGCCGCGGTAACACCACATTCACCGCTACTTTTAATACTTGCCAACCCTCCCGGGAGTGACTCCAGCACTCCTCCCGAATTTTTTTTTTTTTTTTTTTTTCAGCTAGTCAAACGAGTGCCGGCCCAGTTTCATGTCAGTGCAGCTTCTGCACCCACACACAATTGAATGCAACGCATACTTCATCAACAGCGATACAGGTTACACTGACGGTAGCCAAATAAAAAACTTTAACACTTTTAGAAATATACGCCACACTGTGAATCCACACCAAACAAGAATGACAAACACATTTCGGGAGAACATCCGCACTGTAACACTACATAAACACAACACAACAAATACCCAGAACCCTTTGTAGCACTAAATCTTCCGAGACGCTACAAGGTGTGTGTGTGTGTGGTAGCGGGGGTGTATTTTGTAGCGTCCCGAAAGAGTTAGTGCTGCAAAAGATTCTGGGTATTTGTTCTTTTGTGTTTATGTTGTGTTACGGTGCGGATGTTCTCCCGAAAAGTGTTTTTTATTTTTGTTTGGTGTGGGTTCACAGTGTGGCGTATATTTCTAACAGTGTTAAAGTTTTTTATACTGGCACCCTCAGTGTAACCTGTATCGCTGTTGATGAAGTATGCGTTGCATTCATTTGTGTATGCGTGCTGAAGCTGCACATATCTTGTGACTGGGTCTGAATGATGTTAGAATCGGGTGTACGAGATATGACTGTTGAACACCTTGCCCGATAATGAAAGTTGCCTCAGCTCAAAGCCTGAGCCCCGACATTAAATAACTAGCATCTAAAAACAGATGCCAGGTATCTGGCTTGGGCACATCAAATTAGATCAGTGTGTTGCAAACTGAGCAGTTTAAAGTCCTGAATGGTTGTTTTATTCATTGTTATTTTATTTTCAAATTTATTAGCCTGTGGAAAAAGTTAATGTTGATATTTACCTCAGAAGGCTGCAAATAGAAAAGAGGCATTCAATTTTTATTTAAATTATATTTGATATGCAATTGATATTTTTTAATTATTATTATTATTATTTGAAACTCCATTTTGCATGACACTATAAAGATATATAAGCCTTGCTTGTTCAATATTCAATGCAAAACTTGTTTGGGTCCCTATTAAAAGGTTAATTTGTTCAACCTTGGCTTTGTTCAGTTTTAAACTTTGGCCCACTCTGTATTTGAGTTTGACACCCCTGGTGAAGGTGAAGCTCTGTCATCCTGGAGGCCACGGGGAAGACCCAGGACACATTGGGAACACTATGTCTCCCGGCTGGCCTGGGAACGCCTCGGGATCCCCTGAGAAAAGGTCCTAGGTGAGGGATCAGACAAAGAGCAGCTCAAAGACCTTTATGAAAAGTACAAATCGAGGACCTAGATTTTTTCTCGCCCAGGCGCAGGTCACCGTGGCTCCCCTGTGGAGCCAGGCGCAGAGGTGGGGCACGATGGCGAGCGACTGGTGGCCGGGCCTGTCTCCATGGGGCCCTGCCGGGCTCAGCTCGAAGAGGCAACGTGGGTCAACCCTCCAATGGGCTCACCACTCATGGGCCCATTGAGGTCATAGAGGTCGGATGCAGTGTGAACTGGGCGGCAGCCGAAGGCAGGGCACTTGGCGGTCCGATTATCGGCTACATAAGCTCGCTCTTGGGACGTGGAACGTCACCTCGCTGGGAGGGAAAGAGCCTGAGCTGGTGCGCCAGGTGAAGAAGTTCCGGCTAGATATAGTTGGACTCACTTCGACACACAGCAAGGGCTCTGGAACCTGTTCTCTCAAGAGGGGCTGGACTCTCTTCCACTCTGGCGTTGCAAGCAATGAGAGGCTGGGGTGGCAATTGTTGTTGCTCAAAGCCTGCACGTTGGACTTTAAACCAGTAGACGAGATGGTAGCTTCCCTCCGCCTTCGGGTTGGGTGATGGGTCCTGACTGTTGTTTGTGTTTACGCACCAAACAGCAGCTCAGAGTACCCACTCTTTTTGGATTCCCTTGAGGGAGTACTGCAGAGTGCTCCCTCGGGTGATTCCCTTGTTCTGTTGGGGGACTTCAATGCTCATGTTGGCAAGGACAGTGAAACCTGGAGAGTCGTGATTGGGAAAAATGGCCACCCGGATCTGAACCCAAGTGGTGCTTTGTTATTGGACTTTTGTGCTCGTCACGGATTGTCCATAACAAACACAATGTTCAAACATAAGGAAGAACTTTGAACATGTAACGAGGGAGGTGCTGGACATTGAGTCTGAGTGGACCATGTTCCGTGCCTCTCTTGTCGAGCCTGCTGATTGGAGCTGTGGCCGCAAGGTGTTTGGTGCCTGTCGTGGCGGTAATCCTAGAACTCGCTGGTGGCCACCAGCAGTGAGGGATGCCGTCAAGCTGAAGAAAGAGCCTATCGGGTCCTTTTGGCTCATGGGACTCCAGAGGCAGCGGGCATAGCGACAGGCCAAGCAGTGCCTGGGGAATCTGTGGTGGACTCTCCTATTTCTGGGGCTTAGGTTGCCTAGGTAGTTAAAAAGCTCCTCTGTGGCAAGGCCCCGGTGGTGGATGAGTTCCTTAAGGCTCTGGATACTGTGGGGCTGTCTTGGTTGACAAGACTCTGCAACATCGCGTGAACATTGGGGGCGGTACCTCTGGATTGGCAGACCGGGGTGGTGGTTCCTCTCTTTAAGAAGGGGAACCGGAGGGTGTGTTCCAACTATCGTGAAACACACTCCTCAGCCTTCCCGGTAAGGTCTATTCATGTGTACTGGAGAGGAGGAAACTCGGATCCAGGACGAACAGTGTGGTTTTCGTCCTGGTCGTGGAACGGTAGACCAGGTCTATACTCTCGGCAGGGTCCTTCAGTGTGAAGCGACTGGGATGAGAATCAGCACCTCCAAGTCCAAGTCCATGGTTCTCGCGCAGGAAAGGGTCGAGTGCCATCTCCAGGTTGGGGAGGAGATCTTGCCCCAAGTGGAGGAGTTCAAGTACCTAGGAGTCTTGTTCACGAGTGAGGATAGAGTGGATCGAGAGATCCACAGGCGGATTGGTGCGGCGTCTTCAGTATTAAGGACGCTATATCGATCCGTTGTGGTGAAGAAGGAGCTGAGCCAGAAGGAAAAGCTCTCAATTTACCGTCGATCTACGTTCCCAGATTTGGGTTATGACCGAAAGGACAAGCGGCCGAAATGCGTTTCCTCTGCCGGGTGGTGGGTCTCTCCCTTAGAGACAGGGTGAGAAGCTCTGTCATCCGGGAGGAACTCAAAGTAAAGCCGCTGCTCCTCCACATTGAGAGGAGCCATGAGGTGGTTCGGGCATCTGCTCAGGATGCCACCCGAACGCCTCTAGGGAGGTGTGGCAGGAGGCCACGGGGAAGACCTAGGACACATTAGAAAGACTATGTCCCTGGCTGGCCTGGGAACGCCTTGGAATACCCCGAGAAGAGCTGGACGAAGTGGCTGGGGAGAGGGAAGTCTGGGATTTTCTGCTCAGGCTGCTGCCCCCGCAACCCGACCTCGGATAAGCGGAAGAAAATGGATGGATTTAGAATGACAGTTATGCTGTCAGATTGAGTACAAAAACTAACTAAACCTTACACAATATAATGTTTCTAGTAAAACTCAGGCATTATTAGCCATTTTGCATGTGTGGTTTAGGAGTTATGTTTAAATAAATAACTGTCAGATTGAGTGTGACAGTAAACTGTCATAGTGAGTAAAACCCTTATTTTGTATTTGCAAACCTTACAAAAACAACTAAATCTAGTTAAACACACAGATACAATATTACAGGCATTTTTAGACATAATGCATGTTTGGTTATAGAGTAATGTTTATATAACTTTCATATTTAGTATGACAGCTGTACTGTCATATTGATTAAAAAAAACAACTAACTTGTGTCTTTGCAAACCTTACAAAATACCATTTTTCTAGTAAAACTAACTAGATACATGCTCCAGGCATTATTAGCCATTTTGCATGTGTTGTTTGAGTTATGTTTAAATAACTGTCATATTGAGTGTGACAGTATACTGTCATAAAACCCAATTTTTGTATTTGCAACCCTGATTCTAGTAAAACTCACATATATACAATATTACAGGCAGTTTTGGACATAATGCATGTTTGGTTTTGGAGTTATGTTTATATAACTTTCATATATAGTATGACAGCTAAACTGTTATATTGAGTAAAAAAAACTAACTTGTGTTTGTCATAAAACCCAATTTTTGTATTAGCAAACCATACAACTGATTCAAATAAAACTCACATGGATTCAATATTACAGGCATTTTCAGACATTTTGCATGTTTGGTTTAGGAATTTTGTTGTAATACATTTGTATTGCTTTTTTCACATTATCTCAGGATTTTTAGAACATTACTGTCATATTGAGTAAAAAAATAATTTTTGTGTTTGCAAGCCTTAAAAAAAGCATATGTTTCCAGTAAAACTCCCAAAGATGCATTATTTCAGGCATTATTAGCCATTTTTCAGGTGTAGTTTAGGAGTTATGTTTAAATAACTGTCATATTGAGTGTGGCGTTATACTGTCATAGTGAGTTAAAAAAAACTAACTTGTGTCTTTGCAAACCTTACAAAAGAAAATGTTTCTAGCAACACTCACAAAGATAAGTTTTTTCACGCTATTAGACATGTTTCATGTGTATTTAGGAGTTATAATTAAATAACTTTCATATTGAGTGTTAAAGTTATAATGTCATTATGTGTAAAACCTAATTTTTGTATTTGCAAACCTTACAAAAACAATTGATTCTAGTAAAAATTACATAGATTCAATATTACAGGCATTTTTAGACAATTTACATGTTTGGTTTAAAAGTTGTGTTTGAATACATTTGTATTGCTTTTTTCGCATTATCTCAGGATTCTAAGATCATTACTTTCATATTGAGTAAAACACTACTTTTTGTTTTTGCAAACCTTACAAACTCACATGAATACATTATTATAAGCAATTTTAGACATGACACATGTTTGGTTTTGGAGTTATGTTTATATAACTTTTATATTTAGTATGACTGTTATACTGTCATATTGAATACAAAAAAAACTAACTTGTGTCTTTGCAAACTTTACAAAATATCATTTTTCTAGTAAAATTAACAAAGATAAATGTCTCCAGGCATTATTACCCATTTTGCATGGGTTGTTTAGGAATTATGTTTAAATACATTTTTATTGCTTTTTTCGCATTATCTCAGGATTCTTAGATCATTACTTTCATATTGAGTAAAAAACTACTTTTTGTTTTAGCAAACCTTGCAAGCTTACATAAATACATTATTACAGGCATTTTTAGACATAACACGTGTTTGGTTTTGGAGTTATGTTTATATAAATTTTATATTTAATATGACTGTTATACTGTCATATTTAATTAAAAAAAACTAGCTTGTGTCTTTGCAAACTTTACAAAATATCATTTTTCTAGTAAAACTAACAAAGATACATGTCTCCAGGCATTATTAGCCATTTTGCATGGGTTGTTTAGGAATTATATTTAAATACATTTTTATTGCTTTTTTCGCATTATCTCAGGATTCTTAGATCATTACTTTCATATTGAGGAAAAAACTACTTTTTGTTTTTGCAAACCTTACAAACTCACATAAATACATTATTATAGGCAATTTTAGACATGACACACGTTTGGTTCTGGAGTTATGTTTAAATAACTTTCATATTTAGTATGACTGTTATACTGTCTTATTGAATAAAAACAACTAGCTTGTGTCTTTGCAAACTTTAAAAAAGATCATTTTTCTAGTAAAACTAACAAAGATACATGTCTCCAGGCATTATTAGCCATTTTGCATGGGTTGTTTAGGAATTATGTTTAAATACATTTTTATTGCTTTTTTCGCATTATCTCAGGATTCTTAGATCCTTACTTTCATATTGAGGAAAAAAATACTTTTTGTTTTTGCAAACCTTACAAACTCACATAAATACATTATTATAGGCAATTTTAGACATAACACGTGTTTGGTTTTGGAGTTATGTTTATATAAATTTTATATTTAATATGACTGTTATACTGTCATATTTAATTAAAAAAAACTAGCTTGTGTCTTTGCAAACTTTACAAAATATCATTTTTCTAGTAAAACTAACAAAGATACATGTCTCCAGGCATTATTAGCCATTTTGCATGGGTTGTTTAGGAATTATGTTTAAATACATTTTTATTGCTTTTTTCGCATTATCTCAGGATTCTTAGATCATTACTTTCATATTGAGGAAAAAAATACTTTTTGTTTTTGCAAACCTTACAAACTCACATAAGTACATTATTATAGGCAATTTTAGACATGACACACGTTTGGTTCTGGAGTTATGTTTAAATAACTTTCATATTTAGTATGACTGTTATACTGTCATATTGAATAAAAAAAAACTAGCTTGTGTCTTTGCAAACTTTACAAAATATCATTTTTCTAGTAAAACTAACAAAGATACATGTCTCCAGGCATTATTAGCCATTTTGCATGGGTTGTTTAGGAATTATGTTTAAAGACATTTTTATTGCTTTTTTCGCATTATCTCAGGATTCTTAGATCATTACTTTCATATTAAGTAAAAAACTACTTTTTGTTTTTGCAAACCTTACAAACTCACATAATTACATTATTATAGGCGATTTTAGACATGACACACGTTTGGTTCTGGTGTTATGTTTATATAACTTTCATATTTAGTATGACTGTTATACTGTCTTATTGAATAAAAAAAACTAGCTTGTGTCTTTGCAAACTTTACAAAATATCATTTTTCTAGTAAAACTAACAAAGATACATGTCTCCAGGCATTATTACCCATTTTGCATGGGTTGTTTAGGAATTATGTTTAAATACATTTTTGTTGCTTTTTTCGCATTATCTCAGGATTCTAAGATCATTACTTTCATATTGAGTAAAACACTACTTTTTGTTTTTGCAAACCTTACAAACTCACGTTAATACATTGTAACAGGCATTTTTAGACATGACACATGTTTGGTTTTGGAGTTATGTTTATATAACTTTTATTTTTAATATGACTGTTATACTGTCATATTGAATTAAAAAAAACTAGTTTGTGTCTTTGCAAACTTTACAAAAGATCATTTTCTAGTAAAACTAACAAAGATAAATGTCTCCAGGCATTATTACCCATTTTGCATGGGTTGTTTAGGAATTATGTTTAAATTCATTTTCATTGCTTTTTTCGCATTATCTCAGGATTCTAAGATCATTAATTTCATATTGAGTAAAAAACTACTTTTTGTTTTTGCAAACCTTACAAACTCACATAAATACATTATTACAGACATTTTTAGACATGACACATGTTTGGTTTTGGAGTTATGTTTATATAACTTTTATATTTAGTATGACTGTTATACTCTCATATTGAATAAAAAAAAACTAGCTTTTGTCTTTGCAAACTTTACAAAAGATCATTTTTCTAGTAAAACTAACAAAGATACATGTCTCCAGGCATTATTACCCATTTTGCAAGGGTTGTTTAGGAAATATGTTTAAATACATTTTTATTGCTTTTTTCGCATTATCTCAGGATTCTAAGATCATTACTTTCATATTGAGGAAAAAAATACTTTTTGTTTTTGCAAACCTTACAAACTCACATAAATACATTATTACAGACATTTTTAGACATGACACATGTTTGGTTTTGGAGTTATGTTTATATAACTTTTATATTTAGTATGACTGTTATACTGTCATATTGAATAAAAAAAAACTAGCTTGTGTCTTTGCAAACTTTACAAAAGATAATTTTTCTAGTAAAACTAACAAATATACATGTCTCCAGGCATTATTACCCATTTTGCATGGGGTGTTTAGGAAATATGTTTAAATACATTTTTATTGCTTTTTTAGCATTATCTCAGGATTCTAAGATCATTACTTTCATATTGAGGAAAAAACTACTTTTTGTTTTTGCAAACCTTACAAACTCACATAAATACATTATTACAGACATTTTTAGACATGACACATGTTTGGTTTTGGAGTTATGTTTATATAACTTTTATATTTAGTAAGACTGTTATACTGTCATATTGAATAAAAAACAACTAGCTTGTGTCTTTGCAAACTTTACAAAAGATCATTTTTCTAGTAAAACTAACAAAGATACATGTCTCCAGGCATTATTACCCATTTTGCATGGGGTGTTTAGGAAATATGTTTAAATACATTTTTATTGCTTTTTTTGCATTATCTCAGGATTCTAAGAACATTACAGTCAAGTAAAAAACTACTTTTTATGTTTGCAAAATGTAAAACTTAGTTAAACTCCCAATGATTCATTATTTCAGGCATTATTAGCCATTTTTTTGTGTGGTTTATGAGTTATGTTTAAATAACTGTCATATTGAGTGTGATTTTGTCATTGTGAGTAAAACCAGATTTTTGTATTTGCAAACCTTACAAAAACAACCGATTCTAGGAAGACTCACATTGATACAATATTACAGGCATGTTTAGACATATTGCATGTTTGGTTTTGGAGTTATATTTATATAACCTGCTTTCTGAGCCGCCACCTTTGTGGTTTGCGTGTCCCACTGATCCAGGAACTATGTTGTCCGGGGGCTTCTATGGTCTCCCAAGACAAAGAGGTCCTAGTAAATAAAGAGCAGCTCAAAGACCTTTATTAAAAGTACAATTGAGGACCTAGATTTTTTCTCGCCCGGACGCAGGTCACCGTGGCTCCCCTGTGGAGCCAGGCCCAGAGGTGTGGCACGATGGCGATTGACGGGCCTGTCCCCATGGGGCCCAGCCGTGCTCAGCTCGAAGAGGCAACGTGGATCCCCCCTCCAGGGCTCACCACTCATGGGCTGGGTCATAGAGGGTGCAGTGTGAGCTGGGCGGCAGCCGAAGGCAGGGCACTTGGTGGTCCGATTATCGGCTACATAAGCTCGCTCTTGGGACATGGAACGTCACCTCGCTGGGAGGGAAGGAGCCTGAGCTGGTGCTTGAGGTGGAGACGTTCCCGGCTAGATATAGTTGGACTCACAGCAAGGGCTCTGGAACCTGTTCTCTCAGAGGGGCTGGACTGAGCTGAACTTTCATTACTTGCAACGCCAGAGTGGAAGAGATTCCACACTGGCGTTGCAACTAATGAGAGGCTGGGGTGGCAATTCTTGTTGCCCCCCGGCTCAAAGCGTGCACGTTGGACTTTAAACCCAATAGACGAGATGGTAGCTTCCTTCAGCCTTCGGGTTGGGTGACGGGTCCTGACTGTTGTTTGTGTTTACACACCAAACAGCAGCTCAGAGTACCAACTCTTTTTGGATTCCCTTGAGGGAGTACTGGAGAGTGCTCCCTCGGGTGATTCCCTTGTTCTGCTGGTGGACTTCAACGCTATGTTGGCAACGACAGTGAAACCTGGAGAGTCGTGATTGGGAAAAATGGCCACCCGGATCTGAACCCAAGTGGTGCTTTGTTATTGGACTTTTGTGCTTGTCACGGATTGCCCATAACAAACACAATGTTCAAACATAAGGGTGTCCATATGCGCACTTGGCACAAGGACACCCTCGGCCGCATGATTGACTTTGTAGTTGTGTCATGGGATTTGCGGCCTCATGTTTTGGACACTCTGTGAAGAGAGGGGCAGAGCTTTCTACCAACCACCACCTGGTGGTGAGCTGGCTCCGATGGTAGGGGAGGATGCCGGTCAGACCTGGCAGGCCCAAACGCATTGTAAGGGTCTGCTGGGAACACCTAGCAGAGTCTCCTGAAGAACTTTGAACATGTCCGGAAGAACTTTGAACATGTCACGAGGGAGGTGCTGGACATTGAGTCTGAGTGGACCATGTTCCGTTCCTCTCTTGTTGAGCCAGCTGATTGAAGCTGTGGCCGCAAGGTGTTTGGTGCCTGTCGTGGCGGTAATCCACCAGCAGTGAGGGATGCTGTCAAGCTGAAGAAAGAGCCACCGGGTCCTTTTGGCTCATGGGACTCCAGAGGCAGTGGGCATACCGACAGGCCAAGCGAGACCTCCTCAGTCCCACCAACACGTCTTCCTATGAGGAAACAGTGCCTGGGAAGTCTGTGGTGGGCTCTCCTATTTCTGGGGCTGAGGTTGCCAAGGTAGTTGAAAAGCTCCTCCGTCCGGAGTTCCTTAAGGCTGTGGATGCTGTGGGGCAGTCTTGGTTGACAAGACTCTGCAACATTGCGTCTACATCGGGGGCGGTACCTCTGGATTGGCAGACCGGGGTGGTGGTTCCTCTCTTTAAGACGGGGAACCGCAGGGTGTGTTCCAACTATCGTAGATCACACTCCTCAGCCTTCCCGGTAAGGTCTATTCATGTGTTCATGAGGAGGAACCTCGGATCCAGGACGAACAGTGTGGTTTTCGTCCTGGTCGTGGAACGGTAGACGAGCTCTTTACTCTCGGCAGGGTCCTTGAGTGTGCATGGGAGTTTGCCCAACCAGTCTACATAAGTTTTGTGGACTTGGAGAAGACATTCGACCTTGGCCCCCGGGAAATCCTGTGGGGAGTGCTCAGAGAGTATGGAGTATCGGCATGTCTGATTGTGGCGGGTGTCTCCCTGTATGATCAGTGTCAGAGCTTGGTCCGCATTGCCGGCAGTATGTCGGACCCCTTTCCAGTGAGGGTTGGACTCCGCCAAGGCTGCCCTTTGTCACCGATTCTGTTCATAACTTTAATGGACAGAATATCTAGGCGCAGTCATGGCTTTGAGGATCCCCTCAACGCCATGACTGCGCCTGGTTTGGTGGCTGCAGGATTAGGTCTCTGCTTTTTGCAGATGATGTGGTCCTGATGGCTTCAACTGGCCAAGATCTTCAGCTTTCATTGGATCGGTTCACAGTGAAGCGACTGGGATGAGAATCAGCACCTCCAAGTCCGAGTCCATGGTTCTCGCCCGGGAAAGGGTGGAGTGCCATCTCGAGGTTGGGAAAGAGATCTTGCCCCAAGTGAAGGAGTTCAAGTACCTAGGAGTCTTATTCACGAGTGAGGATAGAGTGGATTCTGAGATCTACAGGCGGATCGGTGCGGCGTCTTCAGTAATGAGGACGCTATATCAATCCGTTGTGGTGAAGGAGCTGAGCCAGAAGGAAAAGCTTTCAATTTACCGGTCGATCAACGTTCCCATCCTCAACTATGGTCATGAGCTTTGGGTTATGACCGAAAGGACAAGGTCACGGGTACAAGCGGCCGAAATGAGTTTCCTCCGCCGGGTGGTGGGTCTCTCCCTTAGAGATAGGGTGAGAAGCTCTGTCATCTGGGAGGAACTCAGTGTAAAGCCGCTGCTCCTCCACATTGAGAGGAGCCAGATGAGGTGGTTCGGGCATCTGCTCAGGATGCCACCCGAACGCCTCCCTAGGTCCGAACGGCAGGAGGCCATGGGGAAGACCTAGGATACATTGGAAAGACTATGGCCTGGGAACGCCTCGGGATCCCCCGAGAAGAGCTGGACGAAGTGGCTGGGGAGAGGGAAGTCTGGGCTCTCTGCTTAGGCTGCTGCCCCCGCAACCCGACCTCGGATAAGCGGAAGAAAATGGATGGATTTAGTATGACAGTTATACTGTCATATTGAGTGTGACAGTATACTGTCATAAAACCCAATTTTTGTATTTGCAAACCTGATTCTAGTAAAACTCACATCTATACAATATTACAGGCAATTTTGGACATAATGCACGTTTGGTTTTGGAGTTATGTTCATATAACTTTAATATATAGTATGACATCTATACTGTTATAATGAGTAAAAAAACTAACTTGTGTCTGTCATAAAACTCAATTTTTGTATTTGCAAACCTTACAAAAACAAATGATTCTAATAAAACTCACATGGATTCAATATTACAGGCATTTTTAGACATTTTGCATGTTTGGTTTAGGAATCATGTTGGAATACATTTGTATTGTTTTTTTCACATTATCTCAGCATTTTAAGAACTTACTGTCATATTGAGTAAAAAAAACTTTTTGTGTTTGCAAGCCTTAAAAAAACAACCGATTCTAGTAAAACTCACATTGATACAATATTACAGGCATGTTTAGACATCTTGCATGTTTGGTTTTGGAGTTATGTTTATATAACCTGCTTTCTGAGCCGCCACCTTTGTGGTTTGCGTGTCCCACTGATCCTAGGAGCTATGTTGTCCGGGACCTTCTATGCCCCCTGGTAGGGTCCCCCAAGACAAACAGGTCCTAGGTGAGGAATCAGACAAAGAGCAGCTCAAAGACCTTTATGAAAAGTACAAATCGAGGACCTAGATATTTTCTCGCCCGGACGCGGGTCACCGTGGCTCCCCTGTGGAGCCAGGCCCAGTGGTGGGGCACGATGGCGAGCGACTGGTGCCCATGGGGCCCAGCTCGAAGAGGCAACGTGGGTCCCCCCTGCAATAGGCTCACCACTCACGGGCTGGGTCATAGAGGTCGGGTGCAGTGTTAGCTGGGCGGAAGCCGAAGGCAGGGCACTTGGCGGTCCGATTATCGGCTACATAAGCTCGCTCTTGGGACGTGGAACGTCACCTCGCGAGGTGGAGAAGTTCCCGGCTAGATAAAGCTGGACTCACTTCGACGCACACCAAGGGCTCTGGAACCTGTTCTCTCAAGAGGGGTTGGACTCTCTTCCACTCTGGCGTTGCAAGTAATGAGAGGCTGGGTTGGCAATTTTTGTTTCCCCCCCGGCTCAAAGCCTGCACGTTGGACTTAACCCAGAAGACGAGATGGTAGCTTCCCTCCGCTTTCGGGTTGGGTGACGGGTCCTGACTGTTGTTGGTGTTTATGCACCAAACAGCAGCTCAGAGTACCCACTCTTTTTGGATTCCCTTGAGAGTGCTCCCTCGGGTGATTCCCTTGTTCTGCTGGGGGTCTTCAACGCTCATGTTGGCAACGACTTTGAAACCTGGAGAGTCGTGATTGGGAAAAATGGCCACCCGGATCTGAACCCAAGTGGTGCTTTGTTATTGGACTTTTGTGCTCGTCACGGATTGTCCATAACAAACGCAATGTTCAAACATAAGGGTGTCCATATGTGCACTTGGCACCAGGACACCCTCGGCCGCAGTTCCATTATTGACTTTGTAGTTGTGTCATGGGATTTGCGGTCTCATGTTATGGACACTCGGGTGAAGAGAGGGGCGAGCTTTCTACCGATCAGCACCTGGTGAGCTGGCTCCGATGGTGGGGTAGGATCCCGGACAGACCTGGCAGGCCAAAACGCATTGTGAGAGTCTTTTGGGAATGCCTAGCAGAGTCTCCTGTCAGAGAGAGTTTGTTTTTCCACCTCCGGAGGAACTTTGAACATGTCACAAAGGAGGTGCTGGACATTGAGTCTGAATGGATCATGTTCCGTGCCTCTCTTGTCAAGCCAGCTGATTGGAGGTGTGGCCGCAAGGTGTTTGGTGCCTGTCGTGGCGGTAATCCTAGAACCCGCTGGTGGCCACCAGCAGTGCGGGATGCCGTCAAGCTGAAGAAAGAGCTTATCTGGTCCTTTTGGCTCATGGGACTCCAGAGGCAGCGGGCATACCGACAGGCCAAGCAGTGCCTGGGGAATCTGTGGTGGGCTCTCCTATTTCTGGGGCTGAGGTTGCCAAGGTAGTTAAAAAGCTCCTCGGTGGCAAGGCCCCGGGGGTGGATGAGCTCCGTCCGGAGTTCCTTAAGGCTCTGGATGCTGTGGGGCTGTTTTAGTTGACAAGACTCTGCAACATCGCGTGGACATCAGGGGCGGTACCTCTGGATTGGCAGACCGGGGTGGTGGTTCCTCTCTTTAAGAAGGGGAACCGGAGGGTGTGTTCCAACTATCGTAGATCACACTCCTCAGCCTTCCCGGTAAGGTCTATTCATGTGTACTGGAGAGGAGGAACCTCGGATCCAGGACGAACAGTGTGGTTTTCGTCCTGGTCGTGGAACGGTAGACCAGCTCTATACTCTCGGCAGGGTCCTTGAGTGTGCATGGGAGTTTGTCCAACCAGTCTACATGTGCGTTGTGGACTTGGAGAAGACATTCGACCGTGGCCACCCCGGCAAGTCCTGTGGGGAGTGCTCAGAGAGGATGGGGTATCGGCATGTCTAATTGTGGCGGGTCGCTCCCTGTATGATCAGTGTCAGAGCTTGGTCCGCATTGCCAGCAGTAAGTCAGACCCCTTTCCAGTGAGGGTTGGACCGGAGTCCAACCCTCGTGTTGGCTGCCCTTTGTCACCAAATGTGTTCATAAATTTTATGGACATAATTTCTAGGCGCAGTCATGGCGTTGAGGATCCGGTTTGGTGGCTGCAGGATTAGGTCTCTCCTTTTTGCAGATGATGTGGTCCTTATGGCTTTAACTGGCCAGGATCTTCAGCTCTCATTGGATTGGTTCGCAGCCGAGTGTGAAGCGACTGGGATGAGAATCAGCACCTCCAAGTCCGAGGTTCTCGCCCGGGAAAGGGTGGAGTGCCATTTCGAGGTTGGGCAGGAGATCTTGCCCCAAGTGGATGAGTTCAAGTACCTGGAGTCTTGTTCATGAGTGAGGGAAGAGTGGATCGTGAGATGCACAGGCTGGCGGCCGAAATGAGTTTTCTCCGCTGGGTGGCGGGTCTCTCCCTTACTGTAAGAATTTTCACCGTTTAATTACAGTAACCTACTGGCAGCTAATGGTTCCAGTATAAAACTGTTTTTCTACAGCACACATACTGTGATTTATCACTACAGTTTATTACTCTAAAAAGTATCACAGTACTGTGCTGTATCAAATATACGCTTCACAGCATAATACTGTCATCTGTTTAGCGGCATTACACTGTTATTTTAGTGTATCTACTGTAATATCCATTAACAGTTAATTACAGTAAAATAATTGTAAGCACTATAGACTGAGCTTTACAGTATAATGCCACTAGAAGTTAATGAGTTGAACTTTTAATTTTTCAAAATCAAAACCCCTGCAATCTGCTGGCATAAAAATGACTGGAGAAATGGCCTTGCAAGATTATGTTTTTATTAACCAATTATTTTAAAGTGCATCAAATACATTCAATGTACATTTAGTGCATTCTTCTTATTTTCAGTAAAGCATTTTAACATTTATAACATGTCCACTTAATTTCTAACTGGAGACAAAACACTGAACACGAGTCCAGTGTTTAGTTGTCGGCTACATAAAGCCCCACTCAAAGTCTGTGAGATGTTTTATAAGGGTGGCTACGTGAGGATTTACAGTTGCTGCCTTTTTCTGGACCAGCTTCCCGGTCTTCTTGGACACCACCTTTCCCTGGCTAGCCTTTGTTCCCCTCTCAGGGTGAACGCCAATGAATCGCCTAAAAAAGAGAGAAAGCATAATAGATATTCTGTTGTGATTGAAGATTACTTGCAGTCGATACAGAACCCCCCTCACATTGTTATTTAGGAATATGCACTGCACAAATATTAATATCAATTTTAGGATATATGTGAGCCTATACCATAACCACAGCTGTAGATGAGTGAATGCTCTAAAACCCATTAAGACAAATTCAGAGAGGAAGACAATGCTAAAGCCTCCCCAATCCCTCTCTCTATTTATGTTTTCTCTCCATCTACGGGACCGTGTATTTACGCTGATGTTTCCTGCTTTCACCCATTTAACATATCGTTACCTGCTCATTACCTATCTTCTCTGCATCCTGGGGTCACACTGGTGCTTCTTGCCTTTACCCATTCAACATATCTTTACCTGCACATTACCTACCTTCCCTGCATCCTTGGGTCACACTGGTGCTTCTTTCTTTCACCATACAACATATCTTCACCTGCACATACCTACCTTGTCTGCATGGCCTCGACCACACCTGCGCTTCCTTCTTTCACCCATTCAACATACCTTCACCCGCACATTACCTACCTTCCCTGCATAGTGGGGTCACACTGGTGCTTCCTGCCTTTACCCATTCAACATATATTCACCCGCACATTACCTACTTGCTCTGCATTCTCGGGTCAAGCTGGTGCTTCCTGCCATCATCCAGTCAACATATCTTTACCTGCAAATTACCTACTTTTTCTGCATCCTGGGGTCAAACAGGTGCTTCCTTCTTTGACGCAGTCAACATATCTTTACCTGCACATTACCTACCTTCTCTGTATCCTAGAGTCAAACTGGTGCTTCAGTCCCTAATAAGAAGGTCCACAAAGGAACAGAAGAGTCATTGATTTAAGGCACAAAATTGGGGAAATGACAAGTCAAATTCCTGAACAGAGGTGAGAAATATAACATAAAATATCCTAACAGTATTTTAACAGTATCAAGAGGATTTACCTTTGAACAAATTCCAATGTCCGAGGACCTTCCTCTTGGTATTCCAAGTTGAACACATAGTAGGTGGCAAGAAGGGCAGCAAGCCCTGAGATTAAGCTAGGTTGGACGCCTTTGCAGATGACATCACCTTCCATGCTGATCATCCAACGTTTTATTGTGACTTTGTCACCAGCAACTGGTACAGTCAAGAAATGCAGTTTATGTTCCTAAACAGTATCCAATATGGGTAGCATTTTAAAAGTATTTGGAATGGCCACCTCACTCGCTCTCTCTTTACTCTGTTTACATCTAGTCTCCTAAGGCAGTGGTTCTCAAATGGGGGTACGCGTACTCCTGGGGGTACTTGAAGGTATGCCAAGGGGTACGTGAGATTTTTTTTAAATATTCTAAAAATAGCAAGAATTCAAAAATCCTTCATAAATATATTTATTGAATAATACTTCGACAAAATATGAATGTAAGTTCATAAACTGAACAACTAATCAAGTAGGCTATTCCATTCATTACCATAAAGCCAGAGTTTCCCCCATGCCATGATGGTTTGACCCTACCTGGCGGTGCCACACGGCACCAACTGTCAATCAACTATCCATGTAGAAAACAATGGAGGCTTGGTTAAAGCGTAGTGGACATGTTCCATAAATATTGATGTTAAAGATTTCTTTTTTTGTGAAGAAATGTTGAGAATGAAGTTCATGAATCCAGATGGATCTCTATTGCAATCCCCAAAGAGGGCCCTTTAAGTTGATTACTTCTATGTGTAAAAATCTTTATTTATAATTGAATCACTTGGTTATTTTTCAACAAGTTTTTAGTTATTTTTATATCTTTTTTTCCAAATAGTTCAAGAAAGACCACAACAATGCACTGTTACACAATTTAATAAATCAGAAACTGATGACATAGTGCTGTATTTTACTTCTTTATCTCTTTTTTTCAACCAAAAATGCTTTGCTCTGATTAGGGGGTACTTGAATTTAAAAAATGTTCACAGGGGTACATCACTGAAAAAAGGTTGAGAACCACTGTCCAAAGGCAGTGGTTCTCAACCTTTTTTCAGTGCTATGAACATTTTTTTAATGCAAGTAGACCTCCATGTCTTCATAACAGGAATATCCTGAATTCTCAAGTTGCATATCACAATAGTCATCATCAGTGTTAATAACACAAGAGCTGTTTGGATTTGCTGTTGATCAAGTCAAACTTCGTTCAGTGTAGCCGTAGTGCTTCCTTGACACGTGCGATGTGAAAGTAGACTTAACTGTAAATCTTTTTTCACATTGACTGAAGGGGCACGTAACTGTCCTACCTTCGGTAATATGACTTTTCAAATGCAGGAGAAAGGCCCGTATATCATCGCACTTCGCGCTACATGAGACAATATTACAAGGTAAACCTTCTGCGCTATACATATCAGTCCTACTCTTGCCATATTTATGACGACGGCTGTGAGTTTTGAAGGCTGAGAAGTTGGAAAAAACTCTTGTGCATTTAGGGAAAGCACACTTAAACGATGCATTAGGCATACAACTATGACTTCGCATGTGTCTAACATACGCAAATACATTGCTGCAAGTCGTAGCACATATGTTGCAAGTTATCATCTTTTATGATGACTATGACAAAAAAGAAGAAAACTTAGCTAGCTAGCATGCGGCGGTACATGCGCGTGGTCAACGATAGTGTCTGTGATGCTGACTGTGACGCTATGTCATTTCGGACTTTATAAATATATATATAAAGTAATTCAAACAGAAAATGACACATCAAGGTACAAGTGACTCTTACCTTGTTATCAAAAACACACGATGCAGTAGGATGGATTTAGCAGGGTCGGCCAGGTGAAATGAAGCTCGGTTGGACGAATTGTGGGCGGACCCAAGAAACAAGTCTGAAAAATACTGAATTACACTGTAGGTTTTACAGTAACTTACTGCTGGTCGATATTTTTTGAAAAATGCAAAAAAATGTACAGTACTTAACTGCATTTAAGAAGAACATGATAGGTTGATTGGCAACACTAAATTGGCCCTAGTGTGTGAATGTGAGTGTGAATGTTGTCTGTCTATCTGTGTTGGCCCTGCGATGAGGTGGCGACTTGTCCAGGGTGTACCCCGCCTTCCGCCCGATTGTAGCTGAGATAGGCTCCAGCGACCCCGAAGGGAATAAGCGGTAGAAAGTGGATGGATGGATGGAGTATATAACTGTAATTTATTTTTTTATTTTTACAGTAATTTTTTACAGTGAAGGTCATGGGTGTCAAACTCTGGCCCGTGGGCCAAATTTGGCCCAACGTGTAATTTGACTTGGCCCTTGAGGCAATATCAAATTAACACTAAAGCTGGACTGTCGATTATACATTGCGGCAGTGCCGCGGTAACACCACATTCACCGCTACTTTTAATACTTGCCAACCCTCCCGGGAGTGACTCCAGCACTCCTCCCGAATTTTTTTTTTTTTTTTTTTTTCAGCTAGTCAAACGAGTGCCGGCCCAGTTTCATGTCAGTGCAGCTTCTGCACCCACACACAATTGAATGCAACGCATACTTCATCAACAGCGATACAGGTTACACTGACGGTAGCCAAATAAAAAACTTTAACACTTTTAGAAATATACGCCACACTGTGAATCCACACCAAACAAGAATGACAAACACATTTCGGGAGAACATCCGCACTGTAACACAACATAAACACAACACAACAAATACCCAGAACCCTTTGTAGCACTAAATCTTCCGAGACGCTACAAGGTGTGTGTGTGTGTGGTAGCGGGGGTGTATTTTGTAGCGTCCCGAAAGAGTTAGTGCTGCAAAAGATTCTGGGTATTTGTTCTTTTGTGTTTATGTTGTGTTACGGTGCGGATGTTCTCCCGAAAAGTGTTTTTTATTTTTGTTTGGTGTGGGTTCACAGTGTGGCGTATATTTCTAACAGTGTTAAAGTTTTTTATACTGGCACCCTCAGTGTAACCTGTATCGCTGTTGATGAAGTATGCGTTGCATTCATTTGTGTATGCGTGCTGAAGCTGCACATATCTTGTGACTGGGTCTGAATGATGTTAGAATCGGGTGTACGAGATATGACTGTTGAACACCTTGCCCGATAATGAAAGTTGCCTCAGCTCAAAGCCTGAGCCCCGACATTAAATAACTAGCATCTAAAAACAGATGCCAGGTATCTGGCTTGGGCACATCAAATTAGATCAGTGTGTTGCAAACTGAGCAGTTTAAAGTCCTGAATGGTTGTTTTATTCATTGTTATTTTATTTTCAAATTTATTAGCCTGTGGAAAAAGTTAATGTTGATATTTACCTCAGAAGGCTGCAAATAGAAAAGAGGCATTCAATTTTTATTTAAATTATATTTGATATGCAATTGATATTTTTTAATTATTATTATTATTATTTGAAACTCCATTTTGCATGACACTATAAAGATATATAAGCCTTGCTTGTTCAATATTCAATGCAAAACTTGTTTGGGTCCCTATTAAAAGGTTAATTTGTTCAACCTTGGCTTTGTTCAGTTTTAAACTTTGGCCCACTCTGTATTTGAGTTTGACACCCCTGGTGAAGGTGAAGCTCTGTCATCCTGGAGGCCACGGGGAAGACCCAGGACACATTGGGAACACTATGTCTCCCGGCTGGCCTGGGAACGCCTCGGGATCCCCTGAGAAAAGGTCCTAGGTGAGGGATCAGACAAAGAGCAGCTCAAAGACCTTTATGAAAAGTACAAATCGAGGACCTAGATTTTTTCTCGCCCAGGCGCAGGTCACCGTGGCTCCCCTGTGGAGCCAGGCGCAGAGGTGGGGCACGATGGCGAGCGACTGGTGGCCGGGCCTGTCTCCATGGGGCCCTGCCGGGCTCAGCTCGAAGAGGCAACGTGGGTCAACCCTCCAATGGGCTCACCACTCATGGGCCCATTGAGGTCATAGAGGTCGGATGCAGTGTGAACTGGGCGGCAGCCGAAGGCAGGGCACTTGGCGGTCCGATTATCGGCTACATAAGCTCGCTCTTGGGACGTGGAACGTCACCTCGCTGGGAGGGAAAGAGCCTGAGCTGGTGCGCCAGGTGAAGAAGTTCCGGCTAGATATAGTTGGACTCACTTCGACACACAGCAAGGGCTCTGGAACCTGTTCTCTCAAGAGGGGCTGGACTCTCTTCCACTCTGGCGTTGCAAGCAATGAGAGGCTGGGGTGGCAATTGTTGTTGCTCAAAGCCTGCATGTTGGACTTTAACCCAGTAGACGAGATGGTAGCTTCCCTCCGCCTTCGGGTTGGGTGATGGGTCCTGACTGTTGTTTGTGTTTACGCACCAAACAGCAGCTCAGAGTACCCACTCTTTTTGGATTCCCTTGAGGGAGTACTGCAGAGTGCTCCCTCGGGTGATTCCCTTGTTCTGTTGGGGGACTTCAATGCTCATGTTGGCAAGGACAGTGAAACCTGGAGAGTCGTGATTGGGAAAAATGGCCACCCGGATCTGAACCCAAGTGGTGCTTTGTTATTGGACTTTTGTGCTCGTCACGGATTGTCCATAACAAACACAATGTTCAAACATAAGGAAGAACTTTGAACATGTAACGAGGGAGGTGCTGGACATTGAGTCTGAGTGGACCATGTTCCGTGCCTCTCTTGTCGAGCCTGCTGATTGGAGCTGTGGCCGCAAGGTGTTTGGTGCCTGTCGTGGCGGTAATCCTAGAACTCGCTGGTGGCCACCAGCAGTGAGGGATGCCGTCAAGCTGAAGAAAGAGCCTATCGGGTCCTTTTGGCTCATGGGACTCCAGAGGCAGCGGGCATAGCGACAGGCCAAGCAGTGCCTGGGGAATCTGTGGTGGACTCTCCTATTTCTGGGGCTTAGGTTGCCTAGGTAGTTAAAAAGCTCCTCTGTGGCAAGGCCCCGGTGGTGGATGAGTTCCTTAAGGCTCTGGATACTGTGGGGCTGTCTTGGTTGACAAGACTCTGCAACATCGCGTGAACATTGGGGGCGGTACCTCTGGATTGGCAGACCGGGGTGGTGGTTCCTCTCTTTAAGAAGGGGAACCGGAGGGTGTGTTCCAACTATCGTGAAACACACTCCTCAGCCTTCCCGGTAAGGTCTATTCATGTGTACTGGAGAGGAGGAAACTCGGATCCAGGACGAACAGTGTGGTTTTCGTCCTGGTCGTGGAACGGTAGACCAGGTCTATACTCTCGGCAGGGTCCTTCAGTGTGAAGCGACTGGGATGAGAATCAGCACCTCCAAGTCCAAGTCCATGGTTCTCGCGCAGGAAAGGGTCGAGTGCCATCTCCAGGTTGGGGAGGAGATCTTGCCCCAAGTGGAGGAGTTCAAGTACCTAGGAGTCTTGTTCACGAGTGAGGATAGAGTGGATCGAGAGATCCACAGGCGGATTGGTGCGGCGTCTTCAGTATTAAGGACGCTATATCGATCCGTTGTGGTGAAGAAGGAGCTGAGCCAGAAGGAAAAGCTCTCAATTTACCGTCGATCTACGTTCCCAGCTTTGGGTTATGACCGAAAGGACAAGCGGCCGAAATGCGTTTCCTCTGCCGGGTGGTGGGTCTCTCCCTTAGAGACAGGGTGAGAAGCTCTGTCATCCGGGAGGAACTCAAAGTAAAGCCGCTGCTCCTCCACATTGAGAGGAGCCATGAGGTGGTTCGGGCATCTGCTCAGGATGCCACCCGAACGCCTCTAGGGAGGTGTGGCAGGAGGCCACGGGGAAGACCTAGGACACATTAGAAAGACTATGTCCCCGGCTGGCCTGGGAACGCCTTGGAATACCCCGAGAAGAGCTGGACGAAGTGGCTGGGGAGAGGGAAGTCTGGGATTTTCTGCTCAGGCTGCTGCCCCCGCAACCCGACCTCGGATAAGCGGAAGAAAATGGATGGATTTAGAATGACAGTTATGCTGTCAGATTGAGTACAAAAACTAACTAAACCTTACACAATATAATGTTTCTAGTAAAACTCAGGCATTATTAGCCATTTTGCATGTGTGGTTTAGGAGTTATGTTTAAATAAATAACTGTCAGATTGAGTGTGACAGTAAACTGTCATAGTGAGTAAAACCCTTATTTTGTATTTGCAAACCTTACAAAAACAACTAAATCTAGTTAAACACACAGATACAATATTACAGGTATTTTTAGACATAATGCATGTTTGGTTTTAGAGTAATGTTTATATAACTTTCATATTTAGTATGACAGCTGTACTGTCATATTGATTAAAAAAAACAACTAACTTGTGTCTTTGCAAACCTTACAAAATACAATTTTTCTAGTAAAACTAACTAGATACATGCTCCAGGCATTATTAGCCATTTTGCATGTGTTGTTTGAGTTATGTTTAAATAACTGTCATATTGAGTGTGACAGTATACTGTCATAAAACCCAATTTTTGTATTTGCAACCCTGATTCTAGTAAAACTCACATATATACAATATTACAGGCAGTTTTGGACATAATGCATGTTTGGTTTTGGAGTTATGTTTATATAACTTTCATATATAGTATGACAGCTAAACTGTTATATTGAGTAAAAAAAACTAACTTGTGTTTGTCATAAAACCCAATTTTTGTATTAGCAAACCATACAACTGATTCAAATAAAACTCACATGGATTCAATATTACAGGCATTTTCAGACATTTTGCATGTTTGGTTTAGGAATTATGTTGTAATACATTTGTATTGCTTTTTTCACATTATCTCAGGATTTTTAGAACATTACTGTCATATTGAGTAAAAAAATAATTTTTGTGTTTGCAAGCCTTAAAAAAAGCATATGTTTCCAGTAAAACTCCCAAAGATGCATTATTTCAGGCATTATTAGCCATTTTTCAGGTGTAGTTTAGGAGTTATGTTTAAATAACTGTCATATTGAGTGTGGCGTTATACTGTCATAGTGAGTTAAAAAAACTAACTTGTGTCTTTGCAAACCTTACAAAAGAAAATGTTTCTAGCAACACTCACAAAGATAAGTTTTTTCACGCTATTAGACATGTTTCATGTGTATTTAGGAGTTATAATTAAATAACTTTCATATTGAGTGTTAAAGTTATAATGTCATTATGTGTAAAACCTAATTTTTGTATTTGCAAACCTTACAAAAACAATTGATTCTAGTAAAAATTACATAGATTCAATATTACAGGCATTTTTAGACAATTTACATGTTTGGTTTAAAAGTTGTGTTTGAATACATTTGTATTGCTTTTTTCGCATTATCTCAGGATTCTAAGATCATTACTTTCATATTGAGTAAAACACTACTTTTTGTTTTTGCAAACCTTACAAACTCACATGAATACATTATTATAAGCAATTTTAGACATGACACATGTTTGGTTTTGGAGTTATGTTTATATAACTTTTATATTTAGTATGACTGTTATACTGTCATATTGAATAAAAAAAAAACTAACTTGTGTCTTTGCAAACTTTACAAAATATCATTTTTCTAGTAAAATTAACAAAGATAAATGTCTCCAGGCATTATTACCCATTTTGCATGGGTTGTTTAGGAATTATGTTTAAATACATTTTTATTGCTTTTTTCGCATTATCTCAGGATTCTTAGATCATTACTTTCATATTGAGTAAAAAACTACTTTTTGTTTTAGCAAACCTTGCAAACTTACATAAATACATTATTACAGGCATTTTTAGACATAACACGTGTTTGGTTTTGGAGTTATGTTTATATACATTTTATATTTAATATGACTGTTATACTGTCATATTTAATTAAAAAAAAACTAGCTTGTGTCTTTGCAAACTTTACAAAATATAATTTTTCTAGTAAAACTAACAAAGATACATGTCTCCAGGCATTATTAGCCATTTTGCATGGGTTGTTTAGGAATTATGTTTAAATACATTTTTATTGCTTTTTTCGCATTATCTCAGGATTCTTAGATCATTACTTTCATATTGAGGAAAAAACTACTTTTTGTTTTTGCAAACCTTACAAACTCACATAAATACATTATTATAGGCAATTTTAGACATGACACACGTTTGGTTCTGGAGTTATGTTTAAATAACTTTCATATTTAGTATGACTGTTATACTGTCTTATTGAATAAAAACAACTAGCTTGTGTCTTTGCAAACTTTAAAAAAGATCATTTTTCTAGTAAAACTAACAAAGATACATGTCTCCAGGCATTATTAGCCATTTTGCATGGGTTGTTTAGGAATTATGTTTAAATACATTTTTATTGCTTTTTTCGCATTATCTCAGGATTTTAAGATCATTACTTTCATATTGAGTAAAAAACTACTTTTTGTTTTTGCAAACCTTACAAACTCACATTAATACATTATTACAGGCATTTTTAGACATGACACATGTTTGGTTTATGAGTTTTGTTTATATAACTTTCATATTTAGTATGACTGTTATACTGTCATATTGAATAAAAAAAAACTAGCTTGTGTCTTTGCAAACTTTACAAAATATCATTTTTCTAGTAAAACTAACAAAGATACATGTCTCCAGGCATTATTAGCCATTTTGCATGGGTTGTTTAGGAATTATGTTTAAAGACATTTTTATTGCTTTTTTCGCATTATCTCAGGATTCTTAGATCATTACTTTCATATTAAGTAAAAAACTACTTTTTGTTTTTGCAAACCTTACAAACTCACATAATTACATTATTATAGGCGATTTTAGACATGACACACGTTTGGTTCTGGTGTTATGTTTATATAACTTTCATATTTAGTATGACTGTTATACTGTCTTATTGAATAAAAAAAACTAGCTTGTGTCTTTGCAAACTTTACAAAATATCATTTTTCTAGTAAAACTAACAAAGATACATGTCTCCAGGCATTATTACCCATTTTGCATGGGTTGTTTAGGAATTATGTTTAAATACATTTTTGTTGCTTTTTTCGCATTATCTCAGGATTCTAAGATCATTACTTTCATATTGAGTAAAACAGTACTTTTTGTTTTTGCAAACCTTACGAACTCACATAAATACATTATTACAGGCATTTTTAGACATGACACATGTTTGGTTTTGGAGTTATGTTTATATAACTTTTATTTTTAATATGACTGTTATACTGTCATATCGAATTAAAAAAAACTAGTTTGTGTCTTTGCAAACTTTACAAAAGATCATTTTCTAGTAAAACTAACAAAGATAAATGTCTCCAGGCATTATTACCCATTTTGCATGGGTTGTTTAGGAATTATGTTTAAATTCATTTTCATTGCTTTTTTCGCATTATCTCAGGATTCTAAGATCATTAATTTCATATTGAGTAAAAAACTACTTTTTGTTTTTGCAAACCTTACAAACTCACATAAATACATTATTACAGACATTTTTAGACATGACACATGTTTGGTTTTGGAGTTATGTTTATATAACTTTTATATTTAGTATGACTTATACTCTCATATTGAATAAAAAAAAACTAGCTTTTGTCTTTGCAAACTTTACAAAAGATCATTTTTCTAGTAAAACTAACAAAGATACATGTCTCCAGGCATTATTACCCATTTTGCAAGGGTTGTTTAGGAAATATGTTTAAATACATTTTTATTGCTTTTTTCGCATTATCTCAGGATTCTAAGATCATTACTTTCATATTGAGGAAAAAAATACTTTTTGTTTTTGCAAACCTTACAAACTCACATAAATACATTATTACAGACATTTTTAGACATGACACATGTTTGGTTTTGGAGTTATGTTTATATAACTTTTATATTTAGTATGACTGTTATACTGTCATATTGAATAAAAAAAAACTAGCTTGTGTCTTTGCAAACTTTACAAAAGATAATTTTTCTAGTAAAACTAACAAAGATACATGTCTCCAGGCATTATTACCCATTTTGCATGGGGTGTTTAGGAAATATGTTTAAATACATTTTTATTGCTTTTTTAGCATTATCTCAGGATTCTAAGATCATTACTTTCATATTGAGGAAAAAACTACTTTTTGTTTTTGCAAACCTTACAAACTCACATAAATACATTATTACAGACATTTTTAGACATGACACATGTTTGGTTTTGGAGTTATGTTTATATAACTTTTATATTTAGTATGACTGTTATACTGTCATATTGAATTAAAAAAAAACTAGCTTGTGTCTTTGCAAACTTTACAAAAGATCATTTTTCTAGTAAAACTAACAAAGATACATGTCTCCAGGCATTATTACCCATTTTGCATGGGGTGTTTAGGAAATATGTTTAAATACATTTTTATTGCTTTTTTCGCATTATCTCAGGATTCTAAGAACATTACAGTCAAGTAAAAAACTACTTTTTATGTTTGCAAAATGTAAAACTTAGTTAAACTCCCAATGATTCATTATTTCAGGCATTATTAGCCATTTTTTTGTGTGGTTTATGAGTTATGTTTAAATAACTGTCATATTGAGTGTGATTTTGTCATTGTGAGTAAAACCTGATTTTTGTATTTGCAAACCTTACAAAAACAACCGATTCTAGGAAGACTCACATTGATACAATATTACAGGCATGTTTAGACATATTGCATGTTTGGTTTTGGAGTTATATTTATATAACCTGCTTTCTGAGCCGCCACCTTTGTGGTTTGCGTGTCCCACTGATCCAGGAACTATGTTGTCCGGGGGCTTCTATGGTCTCCCAAGACAAAGAGGTCCTAGTAAATAAAGAGCAGCTCAAAGACCTTTATTAAAAGTACAATTGAGGACCTAGATTTTTTCTCGCCCGGACGCAGGTCACCGTGGCTCCCCTGTGGAGCCAGGCCCAGAGGTGTGGCACGATGGCGATTGACGGGCCTGTCCCCATGGGGCCCAGCCGTGCTCAGCTCGAAGAGGCAACGTGGATCCCCCCTCCAGGGCTCACCACTCATGGGCTGGGTCATAGAGGGTGCAGTGTGAGCTGGGCGGCAGCCGAAGGCAGGGCACTTGGTGGTCCGATTATCGGCTACATAAGCTCGCTCTTGGGACATGGAACGTCACCTCGCTGGGAGGGAAGGAGCCTGAGCTGGTGCTTGAGGTGGAGACGTTCCCGGCTAGATATAGTTGGACTCACAGCAAGGGCTCTGGAACCTGTTCTCTCAGAGGGGCTGGACTGAGCTGAACTTTCATTACTTGCAACGCCAGAGTGGAAGAGATTCCACACTGGCGTTGCAACTAATGAGAGGCTGGGGTGGCAATTCTTGTTGCCCCCCGGCTCAAAGCGTGCACGTTGGACTTTAAACCCAATAGACGAGATGGTAGCTTCCTTCAGCCTTCGGGTTGGGTGACGGGTCCTGACTGTTGTTTGTGTTTACACACCAAACAGCAGCTCAGAGTACCAACTCTTTTTGGATTCCCTTGAGGGAGTACTGGAGAGTGCTCCCTCGGGTGATTCCCTTGTTCTGCTGGTGGACTTCAACGCTATGTTGGCAACGACAGTGAAACCTGGAGAGTCGTGATTGGGAAAAATGGCCACCCGGATCTGAACCCAAGTGGTGCTTTGTTATTGGACTTTTGTGCTTGTCACGGATTGCCCATAACAAACACAATGTTCAAACATAAGGGTGTCCATATGCGCACTTGGCACAAGGACACCCTCGGCCGCATGATTGACTTTGTAGTTGTGTCATGGGATTTGCGGCCTCATGTTTTGGACACTCTGTGAAGAGAGGGGCAGAGCTTTCTACCAACCACCACCTGGTGGTGAGCTGGCTCCGATGGTAGGGGAGGATGCCGGTCAGACCTGGCAGGCCCAAACGCATTGTAAGGGTCTGCTGGGAACACCTAGCAGAGTCTCCTGAAGAACTTTGAACATGTCCGGAAGAACTTTGAACATGTCACGAGGGAGGTGCTGGACATTGAGTCTGAGTGGACCATGTTCCGTTCCTCTCTTGTTGAGCCAGCTGATTGAAGCTGTGGCCGCAAGGTGTTTGGTGCCTGTCGTGGCGGTAATCCACCAGCAGTGAGGGATGCTGTCAAGCTGAAGAAAGAGCCACCGGGTCCTTTTGGCTCATGGGACTCCAGAGGCAGTGGGCATACCGACAGGCCAAGCGAGACCTCCTCAGTCCCACCAACACGTCTTCCTATGAGGAAACAGTGCCTGGGAAGTCTGTGGTGGGCTCTCCTATTTCTGGGGCTGAGGTTGCCAAGGTAGTTGAAAAGCTCCTCCGTCCGGAGTTCCTTAAGGCTGTGGATGCTGTGGGGCAGTCTTGGTTGACAAGACTCTGCAACATTGCGTCTACATCGGGGGCGGTACCTCTGGATTGGCAGACCGGGGTGGTGGTTCCTCTCTTTAAGACGGGGAACCGCAGGGTGTGTTCCAACTATCGTAGATCACACTCCTCAGCCTTCCCGGTAAGGTCTATTCATGTGTTCATGAGGAGGAACCTCGGATCCAGGACGAACAGTGTGGTTTTCGTCCTGGTCGTGGAACGGTAGACGAGCTCTTTACTCTCGGCAGGGTCCTTGAGTGTGCATGGGAGTTTGCCCAACCAGTCTACATAAGTTTTGTGGACTTGGAGAAGACATTCGACCTTGGCCCCCGGGAAATCCTGTGGGGAGTGCTCAGAGAGTATGGAGTATCGGCATGTCTGATTGTGGCGGGTGTCTCCCTGTATGATCAGTGTCAGAGCTTGGTCCGCATTGCCGGCAGTATGTCGGACCCCTTTCCAGTGAGGGTTGGACTCCGCCAAGGCTGCCCTTTGTCACTGATTCTGTTCATAACTTTAATGGACAGAATATCTAGGCGCAGTCATGGCTTTGAGGATCCCCTCAACGCCATGACTGCGCCTGGTTTGGTGGCTGCAGGATTAGGTCTCTGCTTTTTGCAGATGATGTGGTCCTGATGGCTTCAACTGGCCAAGATCTTCAGCTTTCATTGGATCGGTTCACAGTGAAGCGACTGGGATGAGAATCAGCACCTCCAAGTCCGAGTCCATGGTTCTCGCCCGGGAAAGGGTGGAGTGCCATCTCGAGGTTGGGAAAGAGATCTTGCCCCAAGTGAAGGAGTTCAAGTACCTAGGAGTCTTATTCACGAGTGAGGATAGAGTGGATTCTGAGATCTACAGGCGGATCGGTGCGGCGTCTTCAGTAATGAGGACGCTATATCAATCCGTTGTGGTGAAGGAGCTGAGCCAGAAGGAAAAGCTTTCAATTTACCGGTCGATCAACGTTCCCATCCTCAACTATGGTCATGAGCTTTGGGTTATGACCGAAAGGACAAGGTCACGGGTACAAGCGGCCGAAATGAGTTTCCTCCGCCGGGTGGTGGGTCTCTCCCTTAGAGATAGGGTGAGAAGCTCTGTCATCTGGGAGGAACTCAGTGTAAAGCCGCTGCTCCTCCACATTGAGAGGAGCCAGATGAGGTGGTTCGGGCATCTGCTCAGGATGCCACCCGAACGCCTCCCTAGGTCCGAACGGCAGGAGGCCATGGGGAAGACCTAGGATACATTGGAAAGACTATGGCCTGGGAACGCCTCGGGATCCCCCGAGAAGAGCTGGACGAAGTGGCTGGGGAGAGGGAAGTCTGGGCTCTCTGCTTAGGCTGCTGCCCCCGCAACCCGACCTCGGATAAGCGGAAGAAAATGGATGGATTTAGTATGACAGTTATACTGTCATATTGAGTGTGACAGTATACTGTCATAAAACCCAATTTTTGTATTTGCAAACCTGATTCTAGTAAAACTCACATCTATACAATATTACAGGCAATTTTGGACATAATGCACGTTTGGTTTTGGAGTTATGTTCATATAACTTTAATATATAGTATGACATCTATACTGTTATAATGAGTAAAAAAACTAACTTGTGTCTGTCATAAAACTCAATTTTTGTATTTGCAAACCTTACAAAAACAAATGATTCTAATAAAACTCACATGGATTCAATATTACAGGCATTTTTAGACATTTTGCATGTTTGGTTTAGGAATCATGTTGGAATACATTTGTATTGTTTTTTTCACATTATCTCAGCATTTTAAGAACTTACTGTCATATTGAGTAAAAAAAAACTTTTTGTGTTTGCAAGCCTTAAAAAAACAACCGATTCTAGTAAAACTCACATTGATACAATATTACAGGCATGTTTAGACATCTTGCATGTTTGGTTTTGGAGTTATGTTTATATAACCTGCTTTCTGAGCCGCCACCTTTGTGGTTTGCGTGTCCCACTGATCCTAGGAGCTATGTTGTCCGGGGGCTTCTATGCCCCCTGGTAGGGTCCCCCAAGACAAACAGGTCCTAGGTGAGGAATCAGACAAAGAGCAGCTCAAAGACCTTTATGAAAAGTACAAATCGAGGACCTAGATATTTTCTCGCCCGGACGCGGGTCACCGTGGCTCCCCTGTGGAGCCAGGCCCAGTGGTGGGGCACGATGGCGAGCGACTGGTGCCCATGGGGCCCAGCTCGAAGAGGCAACGTGGGTCCCCCCTGCAATAGGCTCACCACTCACGGGCTGGGTCATAGAGGTCGGGTGCAGTGTTAGCTGGGCGGAAGCCGAAGGCAGGGCACTTGGCGGTCCGATTATCGGCTACATAAGCTCGCTCTTGGGACGTGGAACGTCACCTCGCGAGGTGGAGAAGTTCCCGGCTAGATAAAGCTGGACTCACTTCGACGCACACCAAGGGCTCTGGAACCTGTTCTCTCAAGAGGGGTTGGACTCTCTTCCACTCTGGCGTTGCAAGTAATGAGAGGCTGGGTTGGCAATTTTTGTTTCCCCCCCGGCTCAAAGCCTGCACGTTGGACTTAACCCAGAAGACGAGATGGTAGCTTCCCTCCGCTTTCGGGTTGGGTGACGGGTCCTGACTGTTGTTGGTGTTTATGCACCAAACAGCAGCTCAGAGTACCCACTCTTTTTGGATTCCCTTGAGAGTGCTCCCTCGGGTGATTCCCTTGTTCTGCTGGGGGTCTTCAACGCTCATGTTGGCAACGACTTTGAAACCTGGAGAGTCGTGATTGGGAAAAATGGCCACCCGGATCTGAACCCAAGTGGTGCTTTGTTATTGGACTTTTGTGCTCGTCACGGATTGTCCATAACAAACGCAATGTTCAAACATAAGGGTGTCCATATGTGCACTTGGCACCAGGACACCCTCGGCCGCAGTTCCATTATTGACTTTGTAGTTGTGTCATGGGATTTGCGGTCTCATGTTATGGACACTCGGGTGAAGAGAGGGGCGAGCTTTCTACCGATCAGCACCTGGTGAGCTGGCTCCGATGGTGGGGTAGGATCCCGGACAGACCTGGCAGGCCAAAACGCATTGTGAGAGTCTTTTGGGAATGCCTAGCAGAGTCTCCTGTCAGAGAGAGTTTGTTTTTCCACCTCCGGAGGAACTTTGAACATGTCACAAAGGAGGTGCTGGACATTGAGTCTGAATGGATCATGTTCCGTGCCTCTCTTGTCAAGCCAGCTGATTGGAGGTGTGGCCGCAAGGTGTTTGGTGCCTGTCGTGGCGGTAATCCTAGAACCCGCTGGTGGCCACCAGCAGTGCGGGATGCCGTCAAGCTGAAGAAAGAGCTTATCTGGTCCTTTTGGCTCATGGGACTCCAGAGGCAGCGGGCATACCGACAGGCCAAGCAGTGCCTGGGGAATCTGTGGTGGGCTCTCCTATTTCTGGGGCTGAGGTTGCCAAGGTAGTTAAAAAGCTCCTCGGTGGCAAGGCCCCGGGGGTGGATGAGCTCCGTCCGGAGTTCCTTAAGGCTCTGGATGCTGTGGGGCTGTTTTAGTTGACAAGACTCTGCAACATCGCGTGGACATCAGGGGCGGTACCTCTGGATTGGCAGACCGGGGTGGTGGTTCCTCTCTTTAAGAAGGGGAACCGGAGGGTGTGTTCCAACTATCGTAGATCACACTCCTCAGCCTTCCCGGTAAGGTCTATTCATGTGTACTGGAGAGGAGGAACCTCGGATCCAGGACGAACAGTGTGGTTTTCGTCCTGGTCGTGGAACGGTAGACCAGCTCTATACTCTCGGCAGGGTCCTTGAGTGTGCATGGGAGTTTGTCCAACCAGTCTACATGTGCGTTGTGGACTTGGAGAAGACATTCGACCGTGGCCACCCCGGCAAGTCCTGTGGGGAGTGCTCAGAGAGGATGGGGTATCGGCATGTCTAATTGTGGCGGGTCGCTCCCTGTATGATCAGTGTCAGAGCTTGGTCCGCATTGCCAGCAGTAAGTCGGACCCCTTTCCAGTGAGGGTTGGACCGGAGTCCAACCCTCGTGTTGGCTGCCCTTTGTCACCAAATGTGTTCATAAATTTTATGGACATAATTTCTAGGCGCAGTCATGGCGTTGAGGATCCGGTTTGGTGGCTGCAGGATTAGGTCTCTCCTTTTTGCAGATGATGTGGTCCTTATGGCTTTAACTGGCCAGGATCTTCAGCTCTCATTGGATTGGTTCGCAGCCGAGTGTGAAGCGACTGGGATGAGAATCAGCACCTCCAAGTCCGAGGTTCTCGCCCGGGAAAGGGTGGAGTGCCATTTCGAGGTTGGGCAGGAGATCTTGCCCCAAGTGGATGAGTTCAAGTACCTGGAGTCTTGTTCATGAGTGAGGGAAGAGTGGATCGTGAGATGCACAGGCTGGCGGCCGAAATGAGTTTTCTCCGCTGGGTGGCGGGTCTCTCCCTTACTGTAAGAATTTTCACCGTTTAATTACAGTAACCTACTGGCAGCTAATGGTTCCAGTATAAAACTGTTTTTCTACAGCACACATACTGTGATTTATCACTACAGTTTATTACTCTAAAAAGTATCACAGTTCTGTGCTATATCAAATATACGCTTCACAGCATAATACTGTCATCTGTTTAGCGGCATTACACTGTTATTTTAGTGTATCTACTGTAATATCCATTAACAGTTAATTACAGTAAAATAATTGTAAGCACTATAGACTGAGCTTTACAGTATAATGCCACTAGAAGTTAATGAGTTGAACTTTTAATTTTTCAAAATCAAAACCCCTGCAATCTGCTGGCATAAAAATGACTGGAGAAATGGCCTTGCAAGATTATGTTTTTATTAACCAATTATTTTAAAGTGCATCAAATACATTCAATGTACATTTAGTGCATTCTTCTTATTTTCAGTAAAGCATTTTAACATTTATAACATGTCCACTTAATTTCTAACTGGAGACAAAACACTGAACACGAGTCCAGTGTTTAGTTGTCGGCTACATAAAGCCCCACTCAAAGTCTGTGAGATGTTTTATAAGGGTGGCTACGTGAGGATTTACAGTTGCTGCCTTTTTCTGGACCAGCTTCCCGGTCTTCTTGGACACCACCTTTCCCTGGCTAGCCTTTGTTCCCCTCTCAGGGTTAACGCCAATGAATCGCCTAAAAAAGAGAGAAAGCATAATAGATATTCTGTTGTGATTGAAGATTACTTGCAGTCGATACAGAACCCCCCTCACATTGTTATTTAGGAATATGCACTGCACAAATATTAATATCAATTTTAGGATATATGTGAGCCTATACCATAACCACAGCTGTAGATGAGTGAATGCTCTAAAACCCATTAAGACAAATTCAGAGAGGAAGACAATGCTAAAGCCTCCCCAATCCCTCTCTCTATTTATGTTTTCTCTCCATCTACGGGACCGTGTATTTACGCTGATGTTTCCTGCTTTCACCCATTTAACATATCGTTACCTGCTCATTACCTATCTTCTCTGCATCCTGGGGTCACACTGGTGCTTCTTGCCTTTACCCATTCAACATATCTTTACCTGCACATTACCTACCTTCCCTGCATCCTTGGGTCACACTGGTGCTTCTTTCTTTCACCATACAACATATCTTCACCTGCACATACCTACCTTGTCTGCATGGCCTCGACCACACCTGCGCTTCCTTCTTTCACCCATTCAACATACCTTCACCCGCACATTACCTACCTTCCCTGCATAGTGGGGTCACACTGGTGCTTCCTGCCTTTACCCATTCAACATATCTTCACCCGCACATTACCTACTTGCTCTGCATTCTCGGGTCAAGCTGGTGCTTCCTGCCATCATCCAGTCAACATATCTTTACCTGCAAATTACCTACTTTTTCTGCATCCTGGGGTCAAACAGGTGCTTCCTTCTTTGACGCAGTCAACATATCTTTACCTGCACATTACCTACCTTCTCTGTATCCTAGAGTCAAACTGGTGCTTCAGTCCCTAATAAGAAGGTCCACAAAGGAACAGAAGAGTCATTGATTTAAGGCACAAAATTGGGGAAATGACAAGTCAAATTCCTGAACAGAGGTGAGAAATATAACATAAAATATCCTAACAGTATTTTAACAGTATCAAGAGGATTTACCTTTGAACAAATTCCAATGTCCGAGGACCTTCCTCTTGGTATTCCAAGTTGAACACATAGTAGGTGGCAAGAAGGGCAGCAAGCCCTGAGATTAAGCTAGGTTGGACGCCTTTGCAGATGACATCACCTTCCATGCTGATCATCCAACGTTTTATTGTGACTTTGTCACCAGCAACTGGTACAGTCAAGAAATGCAGTTTATGTTCCTAAACAGTATCCAATATGGGTAGCATTTTAAAAGTATTTGGAATGGCCACCTCACTCGCTCTCTCTTTACTCTGTTTACATCTAGTCTCCTAAGGCAGTGGTTCTCAAATGGGGGTACGCGTACTCCTGGGGGTACTTGAAGGTATGCCAAGGGGTACGTGAGATTTTTTTTAAATATTCTAAAAATAGCAAGAATTCAAAAATCCTTCATAAATATATTTATTGAATAATACTTCGACAAAATATGAATGTAAGTTCATAAACTGAACAATCAAGTAGGCTATTCCATTCATTACCATAAAGCCAGAGTTTCCCCCATGCCATGATGGTTTGACCCTACCTGGCGGTGCCACACGGCACCAACTGTCAATCAACTATCCATGTAGAAAACAATGGAGGCTTGGTTAAAGCGTAGTGGACATGTTCCATAAATATTGATGTTAAAGATTTCTTTTTTTGTGAAGAAATGTTGAGAATGAAGTTCATGAATCCAGATGGATCTCTATTGCAATCCCCAAAGAGGGCACTTTAAGTTGATTACTTCTATGTGTAAAAATCTTTATTTATAATTGAATCACTTGGTTATTTTTCAACAAGTTTTTAGTTATTTTTATATCTTTTTTTCCAAATAGTTCAAGAAAGACCACAACAATGCACTGTTACACAATTTAATAAATCAGAAACTGATGACATAGTGCTGTATTTTACTTCTTTATCTCTTTTTTTCAACCAAAAATGCTTTGCTCTGATTAGGGGGTACTTGAATTTAAAAAATGTTCACAGGGGTACATCACTGAAAAAAGGTTGAGAACCACTGTCCAAAGGCAGTGGTTCTCAACCTTTTTTCAGTGCTATGAACATTTTTTTAATGCAAGTAGACCTCCATGTCTTCATAACAGGAATATCCTGAATTCTCAAGTTGCATATCACAATAGTCATCATCAGTGTTAATAACACAAGAGCTGTTTGGATTTGCTGTTGATCAAGTCAAACTTCGTTCAGTGTAGCCGTAGTGCTTCCTTGACACGTGCGATGTGAAAGTAGACTTAACTGTAAATCTTTTTTCACATTGACTGAAGGGGCACGTAACTGTCCTACCTTCGGTAATATGACTTTTCAAATGCAGGAGAAAGGCCCGTATATCATCGCACTTCGCGCTACATGAGACAATATTACAAGGTAAACCTTCTGCGCTATACATATCAGTCCTACTCTTGCCATATTTATGACGACGGCTGTGAGTTTTGAAGGCTGAGAAGTTGGAAAAAACTCTTGTGCATTTAGGGAAAGCACACTTAAACGATGCATTAGGCATACAACTATGACTTCGCATGTGTCTAACATACGCAAATACATTGCTGCAAGTCGTAGCACATATGTTGCAAGTTATCATCTTTTATGATGACTATGACAAAAAAGAAGAAAACTTAGCTAGCTAGCATGCGGCGGTACATGCGCGTGGTCAACGATAGTGTCTGTGATGCTGACTGTGACGCTATGTCATTTCGGACTTTATAAATATATATATAAAGTAATTCAAACAGAAAATGACACATCAAGGTACAAGTGACTCTTACCTTGTTATCAAAAACACACGATGCAGTAGGATGGATTTAGCAGGGTCGGCCAGGTGAAATGAAGCTCGGTTGGACGAATTGTGGGCGGACCCAAGAAACAAGTCTGAAAAATACTGAATTACACTGTAGGTTTTACAGTAACTTACTGCTGGTCGATATTTTTTGAAAAATGCAAAAAAATGTACAGTACTTAACTGCATTTAAGAAGAACATGATAGGTTGATTGGCAACACTAAATTGGCCCTAGTGTGTGAATGTGAGTGTGAATGTTGTCTGTCTATCTGTGTTGGCCCTGCGATGAGGTGGCGACTTGTCCAGGGTGTACCCCGCCTTCCGCCCGATTGTAGCTGAGATAGGCTCCAGCGACCCCGAAGGGAATAAGCGGTAGAAAGTGGATGGATGGATGGAGTATATAACTGTAATTTATTTTTTTATTTTTACAGTAATTTTTTACAGTGAAGGTCATGGGTGTCAAACTCTGGCCCGTGGGCCAAATTTGGCCCAACGTGTAATTTGACTTGGCCCTTGAGGCAATATCAAATTAACACTAAAGCTGGACCGTCGATTATACATTGCGGCAGTGCCGCGGTAACACCACATTCACCGCTACTTTTAATACTTGCCAACCCTCCCGGGAGTGACTCCAGCACTCCTCCCGAATTTTTTTTTTTTTTTTTTTTTCAGCTAGTCAAACGAGTGCCGGCCCAGTTTCATGTCAGTGCAGCTTCTGCACCCACACACAATTGAATGCAACGCATACTTCATCAACAGCGATACAGGTTACACTGACGGTAGCCAAATAAAAAACTTTAACACTTTTAGAAATATACGCCACACTGTGAATCCACACCAAACAAGAATGACAAACACATTTCGGGAGAACATCCGCACTGTAACACAACATAAACACAACACAACAAATACCCAGAACCCTTTGTAGCACTAAATCTTCCGAGACGCTACAAGGTGTGTGTGTGTGTGGTAGCGGGGGTGTATTTTGTAGCGTCCCGAAAGAGTTAGTGCTGCAAAAGATTCTGGGTATTTGTTCTTTTGTGTTTATGTTGTGTTACGGTGCGGATGTTCTCCCGAAAAGTGTTTTTTATTTTTGTTTGGTGTGGGTTCACAGTGTGGCGTATATTTCTAACAGTGTTAAAGTTTTTTATACTGGCACCCTCAGTGTAACCTGTATCGCTGTTGATGAAGTATGCGTTGCATTCATTTGTGTATGCGTGCTGAAGCTGCACATATCTTGTGACTGGGTCTGAATGATGTTAGAATCGGGTGTACGAGATATGACTGTTGAACACCTTGCCCGATAATGAAAGTTGCCTCAGCTCAAAGCCTGAGCCCCGACATTAAATAACTAGCATCTAAAAACAGATGCCAGGTATCTGGCTTGGGCACATCAAATTAGATCAGTGTGTTGCAAACTGAGCAGTTTAAAGTCCTGAATGGTTGTTTTATTCATTGTTATTTTATTTTCAAATTTATTAGCCTGTAGAAAAAGTTAATGTTGATATTTACCTCAGAAGGCTGCAAATAGAAAAGAGGCATTCAATTTTTATTTAAATTATATTTGATATGCAATTGATATTTTTTAATTATTATTATTATTATTTGAAACTCCATTTTGCATGACACTATAAAGATATATAAGCCTTGCTTGTTCAATATTCAATGCAAAACTTGTTTGGGTCCCTATTAAAAGGTTAATTTGTTCAACCTTGGCTTTGTTCAGTTTTAAACTTTGGCCCACTCTGTATTTGAGTTTGACACCCCTGGTGAAGGTGAAGCTCTGTCATCCTGGAGGCCACGGGGAAGACCCAGGACACATTGGGAACACTATGTCTCCCGGCTGGCCTGGGAACGCCTCGGGATCCCCTGAGAAAAGGTCCTAGGTGAGGGATCAGACAAAGAGCAGCTCAAAGACCTTTATGAAAAGTACAAATCGAGGACCTAGATTTTTTCTCGCCCAGGCGCAGGTCACCGTGGCTCCCCTGTGGAGCCAGGCGCAGAGGTGGGGCACGATGGCGAGCGACTGGTGGCCGGGCCTGTCTCCATGGGGCCCTGCCGGGCTCAGCTCGAAGAGGCAACGTGGGTCAACCCTCCAATGGGCTCACCACTCATGGGCCCATTGAGGTCATAGAGGTCGGATGCAGTGTGAACTGGGCGGCAGCCGAAGGCAGGGCACTTGGCGGTCCGATTATCGGCTACATAAGCTCGCTCTTGGGACGTGGAACGTCACCTCGCTGGGAGGGAAAGAGCCTGAGCTGGTGCGCCAGGTGAAGAAGTTCCGGCTAGATATAGTTGGACTCACTTCGACACACAGCAAGGGCTCTGGAACCTGTTCTCTCAAGAGGGGCTGGACTCTCTTCCACTCTGGCGTTGCAAGCAATGAGAGGCTGGGGTGGCAATTGTTGTTGCTCAAAGCCTGCATGTTGGACTTTAACCCAGTAGACGAGATGGTAGCTTCCCTCCGCCTTCGGGTTGGGTGATGGGTCCTGACTGTTGTTTGTGTTTACGCACCAAACAGCAGCTCAGAGTACCCACTCTTTTTGGATTCCCTTGAGGGAGTACTGCAGAGTGCTCCCTCGGGTGATTCCCTTGTTCTGTTGGGGGACTTCAATGCTCATGTTGGCAAGGACAGTGAAACCTGGAGAGTCGTGATTGGGAAAAATGGCCACCCGGATCTGAACCCAAGTGGTGCTTTGTTATTGGACTTTTGTGCTCGTCACGGATTGTCCATAACAAACACAATGTTCAAACATAAGGAAGAACTTTGAACATGTAACGAGGGAGGTGCTGGACATTGAGTCTGAGTGGACCATGTTCCGTGCCTCTCTTGTCGAGCCTGCTGATTGGAGCTGTGGCCGCAAGGTGTTTGGTGCCTGTCGTGGCGGTAATCCTAGAACTCGCTGGTGGCCACCAGCAGTGAGGGATGCCGTCAAGCTGAAGAAAGAGCCTATCGGGTCCTTTTGGCTCATGGGACTCCAGAGGCAGCGGGCATAGCGACAGGCCAAGCAGTGCCTGGGGAATCTGTGGTGGACTCTCCTATTTCTGGGGCTTAGGTTGCCTAGGTAGTTAAAAAGCTCCTCTGTGGCAAGGCCCCGGTGGTGGATGAGTTCCTTAAGGCTCTGGATACTGTGGGGCTGTCTTGGTTGACAAGACTCTGCAACATCGCGTGAACATTGGGGGCGGTACCTCTGGATTGGCAGACCGGGGTGGTGGTTCCTCTCTTTAAGAAGGGGAACCGGAGGGTGTGTTCCAACTATCGTGAAACACACTCCTCAGCCTTCCCGGTAAGGTCTATTCATGTGTACTGGAGAGGAGGAAACTCGGATCCAGGACGAACAGTGTGGTTTTCGTCCTGGTCGTGGAACGGTAGACCAGGTCTATACTCTCGGCAGGGTCCTTCAGTGTGAAGCGACTGGGATGAGAATCAGCACCTCCAAGTCCAAGTCCATGGTTCTCGCGCAGGAAAGGGTCGAGTGCCATCTCCAGGTTGGGGAGGAGATCTTGCCCCAAGTGGAGGAGTTCAAGTACCTAGGAGTCTTGTTCACGAGTGAGGATAGAGTGGATCGAGAGATCCACAGGCGGATTGGTGCGGCGTCTTCAGTATTAAGGACGCTATATCGATCCGTTGTGGTGAAGAAGGAGCTGAGCCAGAAGGAAAAGCTCTCAATTTACCGTCGATCTACGTTCCCAGCTTTGGGTTATGACCGAAAGGACAAGCGGCCGAAATGCGTTTCCTCTGCCGGGTGGTGGGTCTCTCCCTTAGAGACAGGGTGAGAAGCTCTGTCATCCGGGAGGAACTCAAAGTAAAGCCGCTGCTCCTCCACATTGAGAGGAGCCATGAGGTGGTTCGGGCATCTGCTCAGGATGCCACCCGAACGCCTCTAGGGAGGTGTGGCAGGAGGCCACGGGGAAGACCTAGGACACATTAGAAAGACTATGTCCCCGGCTGGCCTGGGAACGCCTTGGAATACCCCGAGAAGAGCTGGACGAAGTGGCTGGGGAGAGGGAAGTCTGGGATTTTCTGCTCAGGCTGCTGCCCCCGCAACCCGACCTCGGATAAGCGGAAGAAAATGGATGGATTTAGAATGACAGTTATGCTGTCAGATTGAGTACAAAAACTAACTAAACCTTACACAATATAATGTTTCTAGTAAAACTCAGGCATTATTAGCCATTTTGCATGTGTGGTTTAGGAGTTATGTTTAAATAAATAACTGTCAGATTGAGTGTGACAGTAAACTGTCATAGTGAGTAAAACCCTTATTTTGTATTTGCAAACCTTACAAAAACAACTAAATCTAGTTAAACACACAGATACAATATTACAGGTATTTTTAGACATAATGCATGTTTGGTTTTAGAGTAATGTTTATATAACTTTCATATTTAGTATGACAGCTGTACTGTCATATTGATTAAAAAAAACAACTAACTTGTGTCTTTGCAAACCTTACAAAATACCATTTTTCTAGTAAAACTAACTAGATACATGCTCCAGGCATTATTAGCCATTTTGCATGTGTTGTTTGAGTTATGTTTAAATAACTGTCATATTGAGTGTGACAGTATACTGTCATAAAACCCAATTTTTGTATTTGCAACCCTGATTCTAGTAAAACTCACATATATACAATATTACAGGCAGTTTTGGACATAATGCATGTTTGGTTTTGGAGTTATGTTTATATAACTTTCATATATAGTATGACAGCTAAACTGTTATATTGAGTAAAAAAAACTAACTTGTGTTTGTCATAAAACCCAATTTTTGTATTAGCAAACCATACAACTGATTCAAATAAAACTCACATGGATTCAATATTACAGGCATTTTCAGACATTTTGCATGTTTGGTTTAGGAATTATGTTGTAATACATTTGTATTGCTTTTTTCACATTATCTCAGGATTTTTAGAACATTACTGTCATATTGAGTAAAAAAATAATTTTTGTGTTTGCAAGCCTTAAAAAAAGCATATGTTTCCAGTAAAACTCCCAAAGATGCATTATTTCAGGCATTATTAGCCATTTTTCAGGTGTAGTTTAGGAGTTATGTTTAAATAACTGTCATATTGAGTGTGGCGTTATACTGTCATAGTGAGTTAAAAAAAACTAACTTGTGTCTTTGCAAACCTTACAAAAGAAAATGTTTCTAGCAACACTCACAAAGATAAGTTTTTTCACGCTATTAGACATGTTTCATGTGTATTTAGGAGTTATAATTAAATAACTTTCATATTGAGTGTTAAAGTTATAATGTCATTATGTGTAAAACCTAATTTTTGTATTTGCAAACCTTACAAAAACAATTGATTCTAGTAAAAATTACATAGATTCAATATTACAGGCATTTTTAGACAATTTACATGTTTGGTTTAAAAGTTGTGTTTGAATACATTTGTATTGCTTTTTTCGCATTATCTCAGGATTCTAAGATCATTACTTTCATATTGAGTAAAACACTACTTTTTGTTTTTGCAAACCTTACAAACTCACATGAATACATTATTATAAGCAATTTTAGACATGACACATGTTTGGTTTTGGAGTTATGTTTATATAACTTTTATATTTAGTATGACTGTTATACTGTCATATTGAATAAAAAAAAAACTAACTTGTGTCTTTGCAAACTTTACAAAATATCATTTTTCTAGTAAAATTAACAAAGATAAATGTCTCCAGGCATTATTACCCATTTTGCATGGGTTGTTTAGGAATTATGTTTAAATACATTTTTATTGCTTTTTTCGCATTATCTCAGGATTCTTAGATCATTACTTTCATATTGAGTAAAAAACTACTTTTTGTTTTAGCAAACCTTGCAAACTTACATAAATACATTATTACAGGCATTTTTAGACATAACACGTGTTTGGTTTTGGAGTTATGTTTATATACATTTTATATTTAATATGACTGTTATACGGTCATATTTAATTAAAAAAAAACTAGCTTGTGTCTTTGCAAACTTTACAAAATATCATTTTTCTAGTAAAACTAACAAAGATACATGTCTCCAGGCATTATTAGCCATTTTGCATGGGTTGTTTAGGAATTATGTTTAAATAAATTTTTATTGCTTTTTTCGCATTATCTCAGGATTCTTAGATCATTACTTTCATATTGAGGAAAAAACTACTTTTTGTTTTTGCAAACCTTACAAACTCACATAAATACATTATTATAGGCAATTTTAGACATGACACACGTTTGGTTCTGGAGTTATGTTTAAATAACTTTCATATTTAGTATGACTGTTATACTGTCTTATTGAATAAAAACAACTAGCTTGTGTCTTTGCAAACTTTAAAAAAGATCATTTTTCTAGTAAAACTAACAAAGATACATGTCTCCAGGCATTATTAGCCATTTTGCATGGGTTGTTTAGGAATTATGTTTAAATACATTTTTATTGCTTTTTTCGCATTATCTCAGGATTTTAAGATCATTACTTTCATATTGAGTAAAAAACTACTTTTTGTTTTTGCAAACCTTACAAACTCACATTAATACATTATTAAAGGCATTTTTAGACATAACACGTGTTTGGTTTTGGAGTTATGTTTATATAAATTTTATATTTAATATGACTGTTATACTGTCATATTTAATTAAAAAAAACTAGCTTGTGTCTTTGCAAACTTTACAAAATATCATTTTTCTAGTAAAACTAACAAAGATACATGTCTCCAGGCATTATTAGCCATTTTGCATGGGTTGTTTAGGAATTATGTTTAAATACATTTTTATTGCTTTTTTCGCATTATCTCAGGATTCTTAGATCCTTACTTTCATATTGAGGAAAAAAATACTTTTTGTTTTTGCAAACCTTACAAACTCACATAAATACATTATTATAGGCAATTTTAGACATGACACACGTTTGGTTCTGGAGTTATGTTTAAATAACTTTCATATTTAGTATGACTGTTATACTGTCTTATTGAATAAAAACAACTAGCTTGTGTCTTTGCAAACTTTAAAAAAGATCATTTTTCTAGTAAAACTAACAAAGATACATGTCTCCAGGCATTATTAGCCATTTTGCATGGGTTGTTTAGGAATTATGTTTAAATACATTTTTATTGCTTTTTTCGCATTATCTCAGGATTTTAAGATCATTACTTTCATATTGAGTAAAAAACTACTTTTTGTTTTTGCAAACCTTACAAACTCACATTAATACATTATTACAGGCATTTTTAGACATGACACATGTTTGGTTTATGAGTTTTGTTTATATAACTTTCATATTTAGTATGACTGTTATACTGTCATATTGAATAAAAAAAAACTAGCTTGTGTCTTTGCAAACTTTACAAAATATCATTTTTCTAGTAAAACTAACAAAGATACATGTCTCCAGGCATTATTAGCCATTTTGCATGGGTTGTTTAGGAATTATGTTTAAAGACATTTTTATTGCTTTTTTCGCATTATCTCAGGATTCTTAGATCATTACTTTCATATTAAGTAAAAAACTACTTTTTGTTTTTGCAAACCTTACAAACTCACATAATTACATTATTATAGGCGATTTTAGACATGACACACGTTTGGTTCTGGTGTTATGTTTATATAACTTTCATATTTAGTATGACTGTTATACTGTCTTATTGAATAAAAAAAACTAGCTTGTGTCTTTGCAAACTTTACAAAATATCATTTTTCTAGTAAAACTAACAAAGATACATGTCTCCAGGCATTATTACCCATTTTGCATGGGTTGTTTAGGAATTATGTTTAAATACATTTTTGTTGCTTTTTTTGCATTATCTCAGGATTCTAAGATCATTACTTTCATATTGAGTAAAACAGTACTTTTTGTTTTTGCAAACCTTACGAACTCACATAAATACATTATTACAGGCATTTTTAGACATGACACATGTTTGGTTTTGGAGTTATGTTTATATAACTTTTATTTTTAATATGACTGTTATACTGTCATATCGAATTAAAAAAAACTAGTTTGTGTCTTTGCAAACTTTACAAAAGATCATTTTCTAGTAAAACTAACAAAGATAAATGTCTCCAGGCATTATTACCCATTTTGCATGGGTTGTTTAGGAATTATGTTTAAATTCATTTTCATTGCTTTTTTCGCATTATCTCAGGATTCTAAGATCATTAATTTCATATTGAGTAAAAAACTACTTTTTGTTTTTGCAAACCTTACAAACTCACATAAATACATTATTACAGACATTTTTAGACATGACACATGTTTGGTTTTGGAGTTATGTTTATATAACTTTTATATTTAGTATGACTTATACTCTCATATTGAATAAAAAAAAACTAGCTTTTGTCTTTGCAAACTTTACAAAAGATAATTTTTCTAGTAAAACTAACAAAGATACATGTCTCCAGGCATTATTACCCATTTTGCAAGGGTTGTTTAGGAAATATGTTTAAATACATTTTTATTGCTTTTTTCGCATTATCTCAGGATTCTAAGATCATTACTTTCATATTGAGGAAAAAAATACTTTTTGTTTTTGCAAACCTTACAAACTCACATAAATACATTATTACAGACATTTTTAGACATGACACATGTTTGGTTTTGGAGTTATGTTTATATAACTTTTATATTTAGTATGACTGTTATACTGTCATATTGAATAAAAAAAAACTAGCTTGTGTCTTTGCAAACTTTACAAAAGATAATTTTTCTAGTAAAACTAACAAAGATACATGTCTCCAGGCATTATTACCCATTTTGCATGGGGTGTTTAGGAAATATGTTTAAATACATTTTTATTGCTTTTTTAGCATTATCTCAGGATTCTAAGATCATTACTTTCATATTGAGGAAAAAACTACTTTTTGTTTTTGCAAACCTTACAAACTCACATAAATACATTATTACAGACATTTTTAGACATGACACATGTTTGGTTTTGGAGTTATGTTTATATAACTTTTATATTTAGTATGACTGTTATACTGTCATATTGAATTAAAAAAAAACTAGCTTGTGTCTTTGCAAACTTTACAAAAGATCATTTTTCTAGTAAAACTAACAAAGATACATGTCTCCAGGCATTATTACCCATTTTGCATGGGGTGTTTAGGAAATATGTTTAAATACATTTTTATTGCTTTTTTCGCATTATCTCAGGATTCTAAGAACATTACAGTCAAGTAAAAAACTACTTTTTATGTTTGCAAAATGTAAAACTTAGTTAAACTCCCAATGATTCATTATTTCAGGCATTATTAGCCATTTTTTTGTGTGGTTTATGAGTTATGTTTAAATAACTGTCATATTGAGTGTGATTTTGTCATTGTGAGTAAAACCTGATTTTTGTATTTGCAAACCTTACAAAAACAACCGATTCTAGGAAGACTCACATTGATACAATATTACAGGCATGTTTAGACATATTGCATGTTTGGTTTTGGAGTTATATTTATATAACCTGCTTTCTGAGCCGCCACCTTTGTGGTTTGCGTGTCCCACTGATCCAGGAACTATGTTGTCCGGGGGCTTCTATGGTCTCCCAAGACAAAGAGGTCCTAGTAAATAAAGAGCAGCTCAAAGACCTTTATTAAAAGTACAATTGAGGACCTAGATTTTTTCTCGCCCGGACGCAGGTCACCGTGGCTCCCCTGTGGAGCCAGGCCCAGAGGTGTGGCACGATGGCGATTGACGGGCCTGTCCCCATGGGGCCCAGCCGTGCTCAGCTCGAAGAGGCAACGTGGATCCCCCCTCCAGGGCTCACCACTCATGGGCTGGGTCATAGAGGGTGCAGTGTGAGCTGGGCGGCAGCCGAAGGCAGGGCACTTGGTGGTCCGATTATCGGCTACATAAGCTCGCTCTTGGGACATGGAACGTCACCTCGCTGGGAGGGAAGGAGCCTGAGCTGGTGCTTGAGGTGGAGACGTTCCCGGCTAGATATAGTTGGACTTACAGCAAGGGCTCTGGAACCTGTTCTCTCAGAGGGGCTGGACTGAGCTGAACTTTCATTACTTGCAACGCCAGAGTGGAAGAGATTCCACACTGGCGTTGCAACTAATGAGAGGCTGGGGTGGCAATTCTTGTTGCCCCCCGGCTCAAAGCGTGCACGTTGGACTTTAAACCCAATAGACGAGATGGTAGCTTCCTTCAGCCTTCGGGTTGGGTGACGGGTCCTGACTGTTGTTTGTGTTTACACACCAAACAGCAGCTCAGAGTACCAACTCTTTTTGGATTCCCTTGAGGGAGTACTGGAGAGTGCTCCCTCGGGTGATTCCCTTGTTCTGCTGGTGGACTTCAACGCTATGTTGGCAACGACAGTGAAACCTGGAGAGTCGTGATTGGGAAAAATGGCCACCCGGATCTGAACCCAAGTGGTGCTTTGTTATTGGACTTTTGTGCTTGTCACGGATTGCCCATAACAAACACAATGTTCAAACATAAGGGTGTCCATATGCGCACTTGGCACAAGGACACCCTCGGCCGCATGATTGACTTTGTAGTTGTGTCATGGGATTTGCGGCCTCATGTTTTGGACACTCTGTGAAGAGAGGGGCAGAGCTTTCTACCAACCACCACCTGGTGGTGAGCTGGCTCCGATGGTAGGGGAGGATGCCGGTCAGACCTGGCAGGCCCAAACGCATTGTAAGGGTCTGCTGGGAACACCTAGCAGAGTCTCCTGAAGAACTTTGAACATGTCCGGAAGAACTTTGAACATGTCACGAGGGAGGTGCTGGACATTGAGTCTGAGTGGACCATGTTCCGTTCCTCTCTTGTTGAGCCAGCTGATTGAAGCTGTGGCCGCAAGGTGTTTGGTGCCTGTCGTGGCGGTAATCCACCAGCAGTGAGGGATGCTGTCAAGCTGAAGAAAGAGCCACCGGGTCCTTTTGGCTCATGGGACTCCAGAGGCAGTGGGCATACCGACAGGCCAAGCGAGACCTCCTCAGTCCCACCAACACGTCTTCCTATGAGGAAACAGTGCCTGGGAAGTCTGTGGTGGGCTCTCCTATTTCTGGGGCTGAGGTTGCCAAGGTAGTTGAAAAGCTCCTCCGTCCGGAGTTCCTTAAGGCTGTGGATGCTGTGGGGCAGTCTTGGTTGACAAGACTCTGCAACATTGCGTCTACATCGGGGGCGGTACCTCTGGATTGGCAGACCGGGGTGGTGGTTCCTCTCTTTAAGACGGGGAACCGCAGGGTGTGTTCCAACTATCGTAGATCACACTCCTCAGCCTTCCCGGTAAGGTCTATTCATGTGTTCATGAGGAGGAACCTCGGATCCAGGACGAACAGTGTGGTTTTCGTCCTGGTCGTGGAACGGTAGACGAGCTCTTTACTCTCGGCAGGGTCCTTGAGTGTGCATGGGAGTTTGCCCAACCAGTCTACATAAGTTTTGTGGACTTGGAGAAGACATTCGACCTTGGCCCCCGGGAAATCCTGTGGGGAGTGCTCAGAGAGTATGGAGTATCGGCATGTCTGATTGTGGCGGGTGTCTCCCTGTATGATCAGTGTCAGAGCTTGGTCCGCATTGCCGGCAGTATGTCGGACCCCTTTCCAGTGAGGGTTGGACTCCGCCAAGGCTGCCCTTTGTCACCGATTCTGTTCATAACTTTAATGGACAGAATATCTAGGCGCAGTCATGGCTTTGAGGATCCCCTCAACGCCATGACTGCGCCTGGTTTGGTGGCTGCAGGATTAGGTCTCTGCTTTTTGCAGATGATGTGGTCCTGATGGCTTCAACTGGCCAAGATCTTCAGCTTTCATTGGATCGGTTCACAGTGAAGCGACTGGGATGAGAATCAGCACCTCCAAGTCCGAGTCCATGGTTCTCGCCCGGGAAAGGGTGGAGTGCCATCTCGAGGTTGGGAAAGAGATCTTGCCCCAAGTGAAGGAGTTCAAGTACCTAGGAGTCTTATTCACGAGTGAGGATAGAGTGGATTCTGAGATCTACAGGCGGATCGGTGCGGCGTCTTCAGTAATGAGGACGCTATATCAATCCGTTGTGGTGAAGGAGCTGAGCCAGAAGGAAAAGCTTTCAATTTACCGGTCGATCAACGTTCCCATCCTCAACTATGGTCATGAGCTTTGGGTTATGACCGAAAGGACAAGGTCACGGGTACAAGCGGCCGAAATGAGTTTCCTCCGCCGGGTGGTGGGTCTCTCCCTTAGAGATAGGGTGAGAAGCTCTGTCATCTGGGAGGAACTCAGTGTAAAGCCGCTGCTCCTCCACATTGAGAGGAGCCAGATGAGGTGGTTCGGGCATCTGCTCAGGATGCCACCCGAACGCCTCCCTAGGTCCGAACGGCAGGAGGCCATGGGGAAGACCTAGGATACATTGGAAAGACTATGGCCTGGGAACGCCTCGGGATCCCCCGAGAAGAGCTGGACGAAGTGGCTGGGGAGAGGGAAGTCTGGGCTCTCTGCTTAGGCTGCTGCCCCCGCAACCCGACCTCGGATAAGCGGAAGAAAATGGATGGATTTAGTATGACAGTTATACTGTCATATTGAGTGTGACAGTATACTGTCATAAAACCCAATTTTTGTATTTGCAAACCTGATTCTAGTAAAACTCACATCTATACAATATTACAGGCAATTTTGGACATAATGCACGTTTGGTTTTGGAGTTATGTTCATATAACTTTAATATATAGTATGACATCTATACTGTTATAATGAGTAAAAAAACTAACTTGTGTCTGTCATAAAACTCAATTTTTGTATTTGCAAACCTTACAAAAACAAATGATTCTAATAAAACTCACATGGATTCAATATTACAGGCATTTTTAGACATTTTGCATGTTTGGTTTAGGAATCATGTTGGAATACATTTGTATTGTTTTTTTCACATTATCTCAGCATTTTAAGAACTTACTGTCATATTGAGTAAAAAAAACTTTTTGTGTTTGCAAGCCTTAAAAAAACAACCGATTCTAGTAAAACTCACATTGATACAATATTACAGGCATGTTTAGACATCTTGCATGTTTGGTTTTGGAGTTATGTTTATATAACCTGCTTTCTGAGCCGCCACCTTTGTGGTTTGCGTGTCCCACTGATCCTAGGAGCTATGTTGTCCGGGGGCTTCTATGCCCCCTGGTAGGGTCCCCCAAGACAAACAGGTCCTAGGTGAGGAATCAGACAAAGAGCAGCTCAAAGACCTTTATGAAAAGTACAAATCGAGGACCTAGATATTTTCTCGCCCGGACGCGGGTCACCGTGGCTCCCCTGTGGAGCCAGGCCCAGTGGTGGGGCACGATGGCGAGCGACTGGTGCCCATGGGGCCCAGCTCGAAGAGGCAACGTGGGTCCCCCCTGCAATAGGCTCACCACTCACGGGCTGGGTCATAGAGGTCGGGTGCAGTGTTAGCTGGGCGGAAGCCGAAGGCAGGGCACTTGGCGGTCCGATTATCGGCTACATAAGCTCGCTCTTGGGACGTGGAACGTCACCTCGCGAGGTGGAGAAGTTCCCGGCTAGATAAAGCTGGACTCACTTCGACGCACACCAAGGGCTCTGGAACCTGTTCTCTCAAGAGGGGTTGGACTCTCTTCCACTCTGGCGTTGCAAGTAATGAGAGGCTGGGTTGGCAATTTTTGTTTCCCCCCCGGCTCAAAGCCTGCACGTTGGACTTAACCCAGAAGACGAGATGGTAGCTTCCCTCCGCTTTCGGGTTGGGTGACGGGTCCTGACTGTTGTTGGTGTTTATGCACCAAACAGCAGCTCAGAGTACCCACTCTTTTTGGATTCCCTTGAGAGTGCTCCCTCGGGTGATTCCCTTGTTCTGCTGGGGGTCTTCAACGCTCATGTTGGCAACGACTTTGAAACCTGGAGAGTCGTGATTGGGAAAAATGGCCACCCGGATCTGAACCCAAGTGGTGCTTTGTTATTGGACTTTTGTGCTCGTCACGGATTGTCCATAACAAACGCAATGTTCAAACATAAGGGTGTCCATATGTGCACTTGGCACCAGGACACCCTCGGCCGCAGTTCCATTATTGACTTTGTAGTTGTGTCATGGGATTTGCGGTCTCATGTTATGGACACTCGGGTGAAGAGAGGGGCGAGCTTTCTACCGATCAGCACCTGGTGAGCTGGCTCCGATGGTGGGGTAGGATCCCGGACAGACCTGGCAGGCCAAAACGCATTGTGAGAGTCTTTTGGGAATGCCTAGCAGAGTCTCCTGTCAGAGAGAGTTTGTTTTTCCACCTCCGGAGGAACTTTGAACATGTCACAAAGGAGGTGCTGGACATTGAGTCTGAATGGATCATGTTCCGTGCCTCTCTTGTCAAGCCAGCTGATTGGAGGTGTGGCCGCAAGGTGTTTGGTGCCTGTCGTGGCGGTAATCCTAGAACCCGCTGGTGGCCACCAGCAGTGCGGGATGCCGTCAAGCTGAAGAAAGAGCTTATCTGGTCCTTTTGGCTCATGGGACTCCAGAGGCAGCGGGCATACCGACAGGCCAAGCAGTGCCTGGGGAATCTGTGGTGGGCTCTCCTATTTCTGGGGCTGAGGTTGCCAAGGTAGTTAAAAAGCTCCTCGGTGGCAAGGCCCCGGGGGTGGATGAGCTCCGTCCGGAGTTCCTTAAGGCTCTGGATGCTGTGGGGCTGTTTTAGTTGACAAGACTCTGCAACATCGCGTGGACATCAGGGGCGGTACCTCTGGATTGGCAGACCGGGGTGGTGGTTCCTCTCTTTAAGAAGGGGAACCGGAGGGTGTGTTCCAACTATCGTAGATCACACTCCTCAGCCTTCCCGGTAAGGTCTATTCATGTGTACTGGAGAGGAGGAACCTCGGATCCAGGACGAACAGTGTGGTTTTCGTCCTGGTCGTGGAACGGTAGACCAGCTCTATACTCTCGGCAGGGTCCTTGAGTGTGCATGGGAGTTTGTCCAACCAGTCTACATGTGCGTTGTGGACTTGGAGAAGACATTCGACCGTGGCCACCCCGGCAAGTCCTGTGGGGAGTGCTCAGAGAGGATGGGGTATCGGCATGTCTAATTGTGGCGGGTCGCTCCCTGTATGATCAGTGTCAGAGCTTGGTCCGCATTGCCAGCAGTAAGTCGGACCCCTTTCCAGTGAGGGTTGGACCGGAGTCCAACCCTCGTGTTGGCTGCCCTTTGTCACCAAATGTGTTCATAAATTTTATGGACATAATTTCTAGGCGCAGTCATGGCGTTGAGGATCCGGTTTGGTGGCTGCAGGATTAGGTCTCTCCTTTTTGCAGATGATGTGGTCCTTATGGCTTTAACTGGCCAGGATCTTCAGCTCTCATTGGATTGGTTCGCAGCCGAGTGTGAAGCGACTGGGATGAGAATCAGCACCTCCAAGTCCGAGGTTCTCGCCCGGGAAAGGGTGGAGTGCCATTTCGAGGTTGGGCAGGAGATCTTGCCCCAAGTGGATGAGTTCAAGTACCTGGAGTCTTGTTCATGAGTGAGGGAAGAGTGGATCGTGAGATGCACAGGCTGGCGGCCGAAATGAGTTTTCTCCGCTGGGTGGCGGGTCTCTCCCTTACTGTAAGAATTTTCACCGTTTAATTACAGTAACCTACTGGCAGCTAATGGTTCCAGTATAAAACTGTTTTTCTACAGCACACATACTGTGATTTATCACTACAGTTTATTACTCTAAAAAGTATCACAGTACTGTGCTGTATCAAATATACGCTTCACAGCATAATACTGTCATCTGTTTAGCGGCATTACACTGTTATTTTAGTGTATCTACTGTAATATCCATTAACAGTTAATTACAGTAAAATAATTGTAAGCACTATAGACTGAGCTTTACAGTATAATGCCACTAGAAGTTAATGAGTTGAACTTTTAATTTTTCAAAATCAAAACCCCTGCAATCTGCTGGCATAAAAATGACTGGAGAAATGGCCTTGCAAGATTATGTTTTTATTAACCAATTATTTTAAAGTGCATCAAATACATTCAATGTACATTTAGTGCATTCTTCTTATTTTCAGTAAAGCATTTTAACATTTATAACATGTCCACTTAATTTCTAACTGGAGACAAAACACTGAACACGAGTCCAGTGTTTAGTTGTCGGCTACATAAAGCCCCACTCAAAGTCTGTGAGATGTTTTATAAGGGTGGCTACGTGAGGATTTACAGTTGCTGCCTTTTTCTGGACCAGCTTCCCGGTCTTCTTGGACACCACCTTTCCCTGGCTAGCCTTTGTTCCCCTCTCAGGGTTAACGCCAATGAATCACCTAAAAAAGAGAGAAAGCATAATAGATATTCTGTTGTGATTGAAGATTACTTGCAGTCGATACAGAACCCCCCTCACATTGTTATTTAGGAATATGCACTGCACAAATATTAATATCAATTTTAGGATATATGTGAGCCTATACCATAACCACAGCTGTAGATGAGTGAATGCTCTAAAACCCATTAAGACAAATTCAGAGAGGAAGACAATGCTAAAGCCTCCCCAATCCCTCTCTCTATTTATGTTTTCTCTCCATCTACGGGACCGTGTATTTACGCTGATGTTTCCTGCTTTCACCCATTTAACATATCGTTACCTGCTCATTACCTATCTTCTCTGCATCCTGGGGTCACACTGGTGCTTCTTGCCTTTACCCATTCAACATATCTTTACCTGCACATTACCTACCTTCCCTGCATCCTTGGGTCACACTGGTGCTTCTTTCTTTCACCATACAACATATCTTCACCTGCACATACCTACCTTGTCTGCATGGCCTCGACCACACCTGCGCTTCCTTCTTTCACCCATTCAACATACCTTCACCCGCACATTACCTACCTTCCCTGCATAGTGGGGTCACACTGGTGCTTCCTGCCTTTACCCATTCAACATATCTTCACCCGCACATTACCTACTTGCTCTGCATTCTCGGGTCAAGCTGGTGCTTCCTGCCATCATCCAGTCAACATATCTTTACCTGCAAATTACCTACTTTTTCTGCATCCTGGGGTCAAACAGGTGCTTCCTTCTTTGACGCAGTCAACATATCTTTACCTGCACATTACCTACCTTCTCTGTATCCTAGAGTCAAACTGGTGCTTCAGTCCCTAATAAGAAGGTCCACAAAGGAACAGAAGAGTCATTGATTTAAGGCACAAAATTGGGGAAATGACAAGTCAAATTCCTGAACAGAGGTGAGAAATATAACATAAAATATCCTAACAGTATTTTAACAGTATCAAGAGGATTTACCTTTGAACAAATTCCAATGTCCGAGGACCTTCCTCTTGGTATTCCAAGTTGAACACATAGTAGGTGGCAAGAAGGGCAGCAAGCCCTGAGATTAAGCTAGGTTGGACGCCTTTGCAGATGACATCACCTTCCATGCTGATCATCCAACGTTTTATTGTGACTTTGTCACCAGCAACTGGTACAGTCAAGAAATGCAGTTTATGTTCCTAAACAGTATCCAATATGGGTAGCATTTTAAAAGTATTTGGAATGGCCACCTCACTCGCTCTCTCTTTACTCTGTTTACATCTAGTCTCCTAAGGCAGTGGTTCTCAAATGGGGGTACGCGTACTCCTGGGGGTACTTGAAGGTATGCCAAGGGGTACGTGAGATTTTTTTTAAATATTCTAAAAATAGCAAGAATTCAAAAATCCTTCATAAATATATTTATTGAATAATACTTCGACAAAATATGAATGTAAGTTCATAAACTGAACAACTAATCAAGTAGGCTATTCCATTCATTACCATAAAGCCAGAGTTTCCCCCATGCCATGATGGTTTGACCCTACCTGGCGGTGCCACACGGCACCAACTGTCAATCAACTATCCATGTAGAAAACAATGGAGGCTTGGTTAAAGCGTAGTGGACATGTTCCATAAATATTGATGTTAAAGATTTCTTTTTTTGTGAAGAAATGTTGAGAATGAAGTTCATGAATCCAGATGGATCTCTATTGCAATCCCCAAAGAGGGCACTTTAAGTTGATTACTTCTATGTGTAAAAATCTTTATTTATAATTGAATCACTTGGTTATTTTTCAACAAGTTTTTAGTTATTTTTATATCTTTTTTTCCAAATAGTTCAAGAAAGACCACAACAATGCACTGTTACACAATTTAATAAATCAGAAACTGATGACATAGTGCTGTATTTTACTTCTTTATCTCTTTTTTTCAACCAAAAATGCTTTGCTCTGATTAGGGGGTACTTGAATTTAAAAAATGTTCACAGGGGTACATCACTGAAAAAAGGTTGAGAACCACTGTCCAAAGGCAGTGGTTCTCAACCTTTTTTCAGTGCTATGAACATTTTTTTAATGCAAGTAGACCTCCATGTCTTCATAACAGGAATATCCTGAATTCTCAAGTTGCATATCACAATAGTCATCATCAGTGTTAATAACACAAGAGCTGTTTGGATTTGCTGTTGATCAAGTCAAACTTCGTTCAGTGTAGCCGTAGTGCTTCCTTGACACGTGCGATGTGAAAGTAGACTTAACTGTAAATCTTTTTTCACATTGACTGAAGGGGCACGTAACTGTCCTACCTTCGGTAATATGACTTTTCAAATGCAGGAGAAAGGCCCGTATATCATCGCACTTCGCGCTACATGAGACAATATTACAAGGTAAACCTTCTGCGCTATACATATCAGTCCTACTCTTGCCATATTTATGACGACGGCTGTGAGTTTTGAAGGCTGAGAAGTTGGAAAAAACTCTTGTGCATTTAGGGAAAGCACACTTAAACGATGCATTAGGCATACAACTATGACTTCGCATGTGTCTAACATACGCAAATACATTGCTGCAAGTCGTAGCACATATGTTGCAAGTTATCATCTTTTATGATGACTATGACAAAAAAGAAGAAAACTTAGCTAGCTAGCATGCGGCGGTACATGCGCGTGGTCAACGATAGTGTCTGTGATGCTGACTGTGACGCTATGTCATTTCGGACTTTATAAATATATATATAAAGTAATTCAAACAGAAAATGACACATCAAGGTACAAGTGACTCTTACCTTGTTATCAAAAACACACGATGCAGTAGGATGGATTTAGCAGGGTCGGCCAGGTGAAATGAAGCTCGGTTGGACGAATTGTGGGCGGACCCAAGAAACAAGTCTGAAAAATACTGAATTACACTGTAGGTTTTACAGTAACTTACTGCTGGTCGATATTTTTTGAAAAATGCAAAAAAATGTACAGTACTTAACTGCATTTAAGAAGAACATGATAGGTTGATTGGCAACACTAAATTGGCCCTAGTGTGTGAATGTGAGTGTGAATGTTGTCTGTCTATCTGTGTTGGCCCTGCGATGAGGTGGCGACTTGTCCAGGGTGTACCCCGCCTTCCGCCCGATTGTAGCTGAGATAGGCTCCAGCGACCCCGAAGGGAATAAGCGGTAGAAAGTGGATGGATGGATGGAGTATATAACTGTAATTTATTTTTTTATTTTTACAGTAATTTTTTACAGTGAAGGTCATGGGTGTCAAACTCTGGCCCGTGGGCCAAATTTGGCCCAACGTGTAATTTGACTTGGCCCTTGAGGCAATATCAAATTAACACTAAAGCTGGACCGTCGATTATACATTGCGGCAGTGCCGCGGTAACACCACATTCACCGCTACTTTTAATACTTGCCAACCCTCCCGGGAGTGACTCCAGCACTCCTCCCGAATTTTTTTTTTTTTTTTTTTTTCAGCTAGTCAAACGAGTGCCGGCCCAGTTTCATGTCAGTGCAGCTTCTGCACCCACACACAATTGAATGCAACGCATACTTCATCAACAGCGATACAGGTTACACTGACGGTAGCCAAATAAAAAACTTTAACACTTTTAGAAATATACGCCACACTGTGAATCCACACCAAACAAGAATGACAAACACATTTCGGGAGAACATCCGCACTGTAACACAACATAAACACAACACAACAAATACCCAGAACCCTTTGTAGCACTAAATCTTCCGAGACGCTACAAGGTGTGTGTGTGTGTGGTAGCGGGGGTGTATTTTGTAGCGTCCCGAAAGAGTTAGTGCTGCAAAAGATTCTGGGTATTTGTTCTTTTGTGTTTATGTTGTGTTACGGTGCGGATGTTCTCCCGAAAAGTGTTTTTTATTTTTGTTTGGTGTGGGTTCACAGTGTGGCGTATATTTCTAACAGTGTTAAAGTTTTTTATACTGGCACCCTCAGTGTAACCTGTATCGCTGTTGATGAAGTATGCGTTGCATTCATTTGTGTATGCGTGCTGAAGCTGCACATATCTTGTGACTGGGTCTGAATGATGTTAGAATCGGGTGTACGAGATATGACTGTTGAACACCTTGCCCGATAATGAAAGTTGCCTCAGCTCAAAGCCTGAGCCCCGACATTAAATAACTAGCATCTAAAAACAGATGCCAGGTATCTGGCTTGGGCACATCAAATTAGATCAGTGTGTTGCAAACTGAGCAGTTTAAAGTCCTGAATGGTTGTTTTATTCATTGTTATTTTATTTTCAAATTTATTAGCCTGTGGAAAAAGTTAATGTTGATATTTACCTCAGAAGGCTGCAAATAGAAAAGAGGCATTCAATTTTTATTTAAATTATATTTGATATGCAATTGATATTTTTTAATTATTATTATTATTATTTGAAACTCCATTTTGCATGACACTATAAAGATATATAAGCCTTGCTTGTTCAATATTCAATGCAAAACTTGTTTGGGTCCCTATTAAAAGGTTAATTTGTTCAACCTTGGCTTTGTTCAGTTTTAAACTTTGGCCCACTCTGTATTTGAGTTTGACACCCCTGGTGAAGGTGAAGCTCTGTCATCCTGGAGGCCACGGGGAAGACCCAGGACACATTGGGAACACTATGTCTCCCGGCTGGCCTGGGAACGCCTCGGGATCCCCTGAGAAAAGGTCCTAGGTGAGGGATCAGACAAAGAGCAGCTCAAAGACCTTTATGAAAAGTACAAATCGAGGACCTAGATTTTTTCTCGCCCAGGCGCAGGTCACCGTGGCTCCCCTGTGGAGCCAGGCGCAGAGGTGGGGCACGATGGCGAGCGACTGGTGGCCGGTTCTGTCTCCATGGGGCCCTGCCGGGCTCAGCTCGAAGAGGCAACGTGGTTCAACCCTCCAATGGGCTCACCACTCATGGGCCCATTGAGGTCATAGAGGTCGGATGCAGTGTGAACTGGGCGGCAGCCGAAGGCAGGGCACTTGGCGGTCCGATTATCGGCTACATAAGCTCGCTCTTGGGACGTGGAACGTCACCTCGCTGGGAGGGAAAGAGCCTGAGCTGGTGCGCCAGGTGAAGAAGTTCCGGCTAGATATAGTTGGACTCACTTCGACGCACAGCAAGGGCTCTGGAACCTGTTCTCTCAAGTACTGCAGAGTGCTCCCTCGGGTGATTCCCTTGTTCTGTTGGGGGACTTCAATGCTCATGTTGGCAAGGACAGTGAAACCTGGAGAGTCGTGATTGGGAAAAATGGCCACCCGGATCTGAACCCAAGTGGTGCTTTGTTATTGGACTTTTGTGCTCGTCACGGATTGTCCATAACAAACACAATGTTCAAACATAAGGAAGAACTTTGAACATGTCACGAGGGAGGTGCTGGACATTGAGTCTGAGTGGATCATGTTCCGTGCCTCTCTTGTCGAGCCTGCTGATTGGAGCTGTGGCCGCAAGGTGTTTGGTGCCTGTCGTGGCGGTAATCCTAGAACTCGCTGGTGGCCACCAGCAGTGAGGGATGCCGTCAAGCTGAAGAAAGAGCCTATCGGGTCCTTTTGGCTCATGGGACTCCAGAGGCAGCGGGCATAGCGACAGGCCAAGCAGTGCCTGGGGAATCTGTGGTGGACTCTCCTATTTCTGGGGCTTAGGTTGCCTAGGTAGTTAAAAAGCTCCTCTGTGGAAAGACCCCGGTGGTGGATGAGTTCCTCAAGCTCTGGATACTGTGGGGCTGTCTTGGTTGACAAGACTCTTCAACATCGCGTGAACATTGGGGGCGGTACCTCTGGATTGGCAGACCGGGGTGGTGGTTCCTCTCTTTAAGAAGGGGAACCGGAGGGTGTGTTCCAACTATCGTGAAACACACTCCTCAGCCTTCTCGGTAAGGTCTATTCATGTGTACTGGAGAGGAGGAAACTCGGATCCAGGACGAACAGTGTGGTTTTCGTCCTGGTCGTGGAACGGTAGACCAGGTCTATACTCTCGGCAGGGTCCTTGAGTGTGAAGCGACTGGGATGAGAATCAGCACCTCCAAGTCCAAGTCCATGGTTCTCGCGCAGGAAAGGGTCGAGTGCCATCTCCAGGTTGGGGAGGAGATCTTGCCCCAAGTGGAGGAGTTCAAGTACCTAGGAGTCTTGTTCACGAGTGAGGATAGAGTGGATCGAGAGATCCACAGGCGGATTGGTGCGGCGTCTTCAGTATTGAGGACGCTATATCGATCCGTTGTGGTGAAGAAGGAGCTGAGCCAGAAGGAAAAGCTCTCAATTTACCGTCGATCTACGTTCCCAGCTTTGGGTTATGACCGAAAGGACAAGCGGCCGAAATGCGTTTCTTCTGCCGGGTGGTGGGTCTCTCCCTTAGAGACAGGGTGAGAAGCTCTGTCATCCGGGAGGAACTCAAAGTAAAGCCGCTGCTCCTCCACATTGAGAGGAGCCATGAGGTGGTTCGGGCATCTGCTCAGGATGCCACCCGAACGCCTCTAGGGAGGTGTGGCAGGAGGCCACGGGGAAGACCTAGGACACATTGGAAAGACTATGTCCCCGGCTGGCCTGGGAACGCCTCGGAATACCCCGAGAAGAGCTGGACGAAGTGGCTGGGGAGAGGGAAATCTGGGATTTTCTGCTCAGGCTGCTGCCCCCGCAACCCGACCTCGGATAAGCGGAAGAAAATGGATGGATTTAGAATGACAGTTATACTGTCAGATTGAGTACAAAAACTAACTAAACCTTACACAATATAATGTTTCTAGTAAAACTCACAAAAATACATATCTCCAGGCATTATTAGCCATTTTGCATGTGTGGTTTAGGAGTTATGTTTAAATAAATAACTGTCAGATTGAGTGTGACAGTAAACTGTCATAGTGAGTAAAACCCTTATTTTGTATTTGCAAACCTTACAAAAACAACTAAATCTAGTTAAACTCACACAGATACAATATTACAGGCATTTTTAGACACAATGCATGTTTGGTTTTAGAGTAATGTTTATCTAACTTTCATATTTAGTATGACAGTTATACTGTCATATTGAATAAAAAAAACAACTAACTTGTGTCTTTGCAAACCTTACAAAATACCATTTCTCTAGTAAAACTAACTAAGATACATGCTCCAGGCATTAATAGCTATTTTGAATGTGTTGTTTGAGTTATGTTTAAATAACTGTCATATTGAGTGTGACAGTATACTGTCATAAAACCCAATTTTTGTATTTGCAACCCTGATTCTGGTAAAACTCACATATATACAATATTACAGGCAGTTTTGGACATAATGCATGTTTGGTTTTGGTTTTGGAGTTATGTTTATATAACTTTCATATATAGTATGACAGCTAAACTGTTATATTGAGTAAAAAAACTAACTTGTGTTTGTCATGAAACCCAATTTTTGTATTAGCAAACCATACAACTGATTCAAATAAAACTCACATGGATTCAATATTACAGGCATTTTCAGACATTTTGCATGTTTGGTTTAGGAATTATGTTGTAATACATAATACAATACAAATAATTTTGTGTTTGCAAGCCTTAAAAAAGCATATGTTTCCAGTAAAACTCCCAAAGATGCATTATTTCAGGCACTATTAGCCATTTTTCAGGTGTGGTTTAGGAGTTATGTTTAAATAACTGTCATATTGAGTGTGGCGTTATATTGTCATATTGAGTTAAAAAAAACTAACTTGTGTCTTTGCAAACCTTAGAAAAGAAAATGTTTCTAGCAACACTCACAAAGATATTTTTTTTCACGCTGTTAGACATGTTTCATGTGTATTTAGGAGTTATAATTAAATAACTTTCATATTGAGTGTTAAAGTTATAATGTCATTATGTGTAAAACCTAATTTTTGTATTTGCAAACCTTACAAAAACAATTGATTCTAGTAAAACTTACATAGATTCAATATTACAGGCATTTTTAGACAATTTACATGTTTGGTTTAAAGTTGTGTTTGAATACATTTGTATTGCTTTTTTCGCATTATCTCAGGATTCTAAGATCATTACTTTCATATTGAGTAAAACACTACTTTTTGTTTTTGCAAACCTTACAAACTCACATGAATACATTATTATAAGCAATTTTAGACATGACACACGTTTGGTTCTGGAGTTATGTTTATATAACTTTTATATTTAGTATGACTGTTATACTGTGATTGAATTAAAAAAAAAACTACCTTGTGTCTTTGCAAACTTTACAAAAGATCATTTTTCTAGTAAAACTAACAAAGATACATGTCTCCAGGCATTATTACCCATTTTGCATGGGGTTGTTTAGGAATTATGTTTAAATACAATTGTATTGCTTTTTTCGCATTATCTCAGGATTCTTATATCATTACTTTCATATTGAGGAAAAAACTACTTTTTGTTTTTGCCAACCTACAAACTCACATAAATACATTATTATAGGCAATTTTAGACATGACACACGTTTGGTTCTGGAGTTATGTTTATATAACTTTCATATTTAGTATGACTGTTATACTGTCTTATTGAATAAAAACAACTAGCTTGTGTCTTTGCAAACTTTAAAAAATATCATTTTTCTAGTAAAACTAACAAAGATACATGTCTCCAGGCATTATTACCCATTTGCATGGGTTGTTTAGGAATTATGTTTAAATACATTTTTCATGCTTTTTTCGCATTATCTCAGGATTCTAAAATGCTTACTTTCATATTGAGGAAAAGACTACTTTTTGTTTTTGCAAACCGTACAAACTCACATAAATACATTATTATAGGCAATTTTAGACATGACACACGTTTGGTTCTGGAGTTATGTTTATATAACTTTCATATTTAGTATGACTGTTATACTGTATTATTGAATAAAAACAACTAGCTTGTGTCTTTGCAAACTTTACAAAATATACATTTCCTAGTAAAACTAACAAAGATACATGTCTCCAGGCATTATTACCCATTTTGCCTGGGTTGTTTAGGAGTTATGTTTAAATACATTTTTATTGCTTTTTTCGCATTATCTCAGGATTCTAAGATCATTACTTTCATATTGAGTAAAAAACTACTTTTTGTTTTTGCAAACCTTACAAACTCACATAAATACATTATTACAGACATTTTTAGACATGACACATGTTTGGTTTTGGAGTTATGTTTATATAACTTTTATATTTAGTATGACTGTTATACTGTCATATTGAATAAAAAAAAACTAGCTTGTGTCTTTGCAAACTTTACAAAAGATCATTTTTCTAGTAAAACTAACAAAGATACATGTCTCCAGGCATTATTACCCATTTTGCATGGGTTGTTTAGGAATTATGTTTAAATACATTTTTATTGCTTTTTTCGCATTATCTCAGGATTCTAAAATCCTTACTTTCATATTGAGGAAAAAAGGTAAACATAACCTTGAGAATAGAAACAGGTCGGTAGTTGCCAGATTCCAATGTGTTTCCTTTTTCGAAGAGGGGAGTTACTCTTGCTATCTTAAAATCTTTTTGTACTTGGCCGTGTGAAATTGAGAGGTTTATTATGTGCGTGATGATTGGGGCAATGATGGAGGAAGAGTCCCTGAGGAATCTGAAGGGATAATTATCAAGGCCGGTGGCCTTGTTTGGGTGGAGCGCGCTCAATTTCTTAAGCACCTCATCAGCTGTGACAATTTCTAATTTGAAATCATTGTTGGATACTTCTAGCTTTCTGTAGAAGGCTTTAATGTGTTCTACACCAAAGCGACCAGAGTGGTGGGACAGCTTGTTGACAATCATGTGCTTTTTCCTTCCAGACCCTAGTGGATTTGCCACTTCAAAGGAATCTTGATAAAGAATTATGCCTAAGGAGGAGGTCCTGTCTTTCAGCAGAATGTTCTTTTTAATATTTGTGCCATCCCACAAATCCTGAATAACATTATCAGGTTGGATTCCAGTTTTTACTTGCTGTATTTGCTCCCTCACAGACTTTAAGGATAACAGTGACTCAATGGTGTTTTTCACTGGCACATATTGTAGATAACTTTCTTTGCCTGATTCATTCCGACCAAGACAAATTGGGAGTGGCTCCACATATTTAAAGTTACAAGTGACTCTGATTGCACGGGAATTACCTTGTTATCAAAAACACACCAGATTTAGCTGCGACGGCCAGGTGGCAGCAGGTTATCGCTCGTCCATCTATCGGTACTTGGGCTTCTATGCCCCCTGGTAGGGTCTCCCAGACAAACAGGTCCTAGGTGAGGGATCAGAAAAAAAGCAGCTCAAAGACCTTTATGAGAAGTACAAATCGAGGACCTAGATTTTTCCTCGCCCGGACGCGGGTCACCGGGGCTCCCCTCTGTAGCCAGGCCCAGAGGTGGGGCACGATGGCGAGCGCCTGGTGGCCGGGCCTGTCCCCATGGGACTCAGGCTCAGCTCAAAGAGGCAATGTGGGTCCCCCCTCCAATGGGCTCACCACTCATTGGCTGGGTCATAGAGGTCGGGTGCAGTGTGAGCTGGGCAGCAGCCGAAGGCAGGGCACTTGGCGGTCCAATCATCGGCGACATAAGCTAGCTCTTGAGACGTGGAATGTCACTTCGCTGGGAGAGAAGGAGAAGTTCCGGCTAGACATAGTTGGACTCACTTCTACGCACAGCAAGGGCTCTGGAACCGGTTCTCTCTGGGGCCGGACTCTCTTCCACTCTGGCATTGCAAGCAATGAGAGGCGACAGGCTGGGGTGGCAATTCTTGTTGCCCCCCCGGCTCAAAGCCTGCACGTTGGACTTTAACACAGTAGACGAGATGGTAGCTTCCCTCCGCCTTCGGGTTGGGGGACGGGTCCTGACTATTTTTTGTGTTTACGCACCAAACAGCAGTTTAGAGTACCCACTTCTTTGGATTCCCTTGAGGGAGTACTGGAGAGTGCTCCCTCGGGTGATTCCCTTGTTCTGCTGGGGGGCTTCAACGCTCATGTTGGCAACGACAGTGAAACCTGGAGAGGCGTGATTGGGAAAAATGACCACCCGGATGTGAACCCAAGTGGTGCTTTGTTATTGGACTTTTGTACTCGTCACGGATTGTCCATAACAAACATAATGTTCAAACATAAGGGTGTCCATTTGTGCACTTGGCACCAGGACACCCTCGGCCGCAGTTCCATGATTGACTTTGTAGTTGTGTCATCGGATTTGCGGCCTCATGTTTTGGACACTCGGGTGACGAGAGGGGCAGAGCTTTCTACCGATCACCACCTGGTGGTGAGCTGGCTCCGATGGTGGGGGATGATGCGGGACAGACCTGGCAGGCCCAAATGCATTGTGAAGGTCTGCTGGAAACGCCTAGCAGAGTCTCCTGTCAGAGAGAGTTTCAATTCCCACCTCCGGAAGAACTTTGAACATGTCACGAGGGAGGTGCTCGGCCATTTTCCGTGCCCCTCTTGGCGAGGCGGCTGATTGGAGCTGTGGCCTCAAGGTGTTTGGTGCATGTCGTGGCGGTAATCCTAGAACCTGCTGGTGGATACCAGCAGTGAGGGAAGCCATCAAACACTGAAGAAAGAGCCTATCTGCCATGGGGTAGGGGGGGGGGGGCAGTGTGCTGCTGACCTTTACTGTGGCTATTACGGATCGGTGGAGGGAATACTTCGAAGACCTCCTCAATCCCACCAACATGTCTTCCTATGTTTAAGCAGTGCCTGGGGAATCTGTGGTGGGTTCTCCTATTTCTGGGGCTGAAGTTGCTGAGGTAGTTAAAAAGCTCCTCGGTGGCAAGGTGGATGAGATCCTTAAGGCTCTGGATGCTGTGGGGCTGTCTTGGTTGACAAGACTCTGCAACATCGCATGGACATTGGGGGCGGTACCTCTGGTTTGGGAGACCGGGGTGGTGGTTCCTCTCTTTAAGAAGGGGAACCGGAGCGTGTGTTCCAACTATCGTGGATCACACTCCTCAGCCTTCCCGGTAAGGTCTATTCATGTGTACTGGAGAGGAGGCTACGCCGGATAGTCGAACCTCGGATCCTCCAGTACCACGACCAGGACGAAAACCACACTGTTCGTCCTGGTCGTGGAACTTTAGACCAGCTCTATATTCTCGGCAGGGTCCTTGAGTGTGCATGGGAGTTTGCCTAACCAGTCTACATGGGCTTTGTGGACTTGGAGAAGGCATTCGACCGTATCCCGGGAAGTCCTGTGGGGAGTGCTCAAAGAGTATGGGGTATCGGACTGTCTGATTGTGGCGGGTCGCTCCCTGTATGATCAGTGTCAGAGCTTTGTCCTCATTGCCGGCAGTAAGTCGGACCCCTTTCCAGTGAGGCTGCCCTTTGTCACCGATTCTGTTCAAAACTTTTATGGACAGAATTTCTAGGTGCAGTCATGGTGTTGAGGGGATCCGGTTTGGTGGCTGCAGGATTAGGTCTCTGCTTTTTGCAGATAATGTGGTCCTGATGGCTTCTACTGGCCAGGATCTTCAGCTCTTATTGGATCGGTTCGCAGCCGAGTGTGAAGCGACTGGGATGAGAATCAGCACCTCCAAGTCCAAGTCCATGGTTCTCGCCCAGGAAAGGGTGGAGTGCCATCTACAGGTTGGGGAGGAGATCTTGCCCAAAGTGGAGGAGTTTAAGTACCTAGGAGTCTTGTTCACGAGTGAGGGAACAGTGGATCGTAAGATCCACAGGCGGATTGGTGCGGCGTCTTCAGTAATGAGGACGCTATATCGATCCGTTGTGGTGAAGAAGGAGCTGAGCCAGAAGGAAAAGCTCTCAATTTACCGGTCGATCTACGTTCCCATCGTCACTTATGGTCATGAGCTTTGGGTTATGACCGAAAGGACAAGATCACGGGTACAAGCGGCCGAAATGAGTTTCCTCCGCCGGGTGGCAGGTCTCTCCCTTAGAGATAGGGTGAGAAGCTCTGTCATCCGGGAGGAACTCAGAGTAAAGCTGCTGCTCCTCCACATTGAGAAGAGCCAGATGAGGTGGTTCGGGCATCTGCTCAGGATGCCACCCGAACGCCTCCCTAGGGAGGTGTCTAGGGCAAGTCCGACCGGCAGGAGGCCACGGGGAAGAGCCAGGACACATTTGCAAGAAAATGTCTCCCGGCTGGCCTGGCAACGCCTCGGGATCCCCCGAGAAGAGCTGGACAAAGTTGCTGGGGAGAGGGAAGTCTGGGCTTTTCTGCTAAGGCTGCTGCCCCCGCAACCCGACCTTGGATAAGCGGAAGAAAATGGATGGATGGATGGATTTAGTATGACAGTTATACTGTCATATTGAGTAAAACAACTAACTTGTGTCTTTGCAAACCTTACAAAATATATTTTTTCTAGTAAAACTCACAAAGATACATTTTTCCAGGCATTATTAGCCATTTTGCATGTGTGGTTTAGGAGTTATGTTTAAATAACTGTCAGATTGAATGTAAAAGTATACTGTCATTGTGAGAAAAACCCATAGTTTGTATTTGCAAACCTTACAAAAACAACAGATTCTAGTTAAACTCACATGAATACAATATTACAGGCATTTTTAGACATAATGCATGTTTGCTTTTGGAGTTATGTTTATATAACTTTCATATTTAGTCAGACAGTTACACTGTCATATTGAGTAAAAAAAAACTAACTTGTGTCTTTACAACCCTTACACAACATTTTTTTTTTAGTAAAACTCACAAAGATATATTTCTCCAGGCAATATTAGCCTTTTTACATGTGTGGTTTAAGAGTTATGTTTAAATAACTGTCATATTGAAGTGGCAGTAATACTGTCATAAGTAACACCTAATTTTTGTATTTGTAAACCTTACCAAAATACCTGATTCTGGTAAAACTCACATGGATTCAATATTACAGGCATGTTTAAATTTTGGAGTAATGTTTATCTAACTTTCATATGTAGTCATATTGAGTAAAACAACTAACTTGTGTCTTTGCAAACCTTACAAAAGATCATTATTCTAGTAAAACTAACAAAGATACATTTCTCCAGGCATTATTAGCAATTGCTTATGTGTTGTTTAGGAGTTATGTTTAAAAAACTGTCATATTGAGTGTGGCAGTATACTGTCATAGTGAGTAAAACCTAATTTTTGTATTTGCAAACCTTACAAAAAAATCTGATTCTAGTAAAACTCACATAGATACAATATTACAGGCATTTTTAGACATTATGCATATTTGGTTTTGAAATTATGTTTATATAACCTTCATATATAGAATGACAGCTATACTGTAATATTGAGTAAAAAAAAATAACTTGTGTCTTTGCAAACCTTACAAAATATGATTTTTCTTGTAAAACTCACAAAGATAAAATTTTCACGCATTATTAGGAATTTTGCATGGTTGGTTTAGGAATTATGTTGGAATACATTTTTATTGCTTTTTTCGCATTGTCTCCGGATTTTAAAAACATTACTGTAATATTAAGTAAAAAAACTACTTTTTGTGTTTGCAAGCCTTAAAAAAGCATATGTTTCGAGTAAAACTCACGAGGATGCATTATATCAGGCATTTTTAGACAGATTGCATGTTTGGTTTTGGAGTTATGTTCAAATAACTTTCATCTTTAGTATGACAGTTATACAGTAGTATTAAATTTAAAAAACTAACTTGTGTCTTTGCAAACCTTACAAAAGATCATTTTTCTAGTAAAACTAACAAATATACATGTCTCTAGGCTTTATTAGCCATTTTGCATGTGTTGTTTAGGAGTTATGTTTGAATACATTTGTATTGCTTTTTTCGCATTGTCTCAGGATTTTAAAAACATTACTGTCATATTAAGTAAAAAAACTACTTTTTGTGCTTGCAAGCCTTAAAAAAGCATATGTTTCGAGTAAAACTCACGAGGATGCATTATATCAGGCATTTTTAGACAGATTGCATGTTTGGTTTTGGAGTTATGTTCAAATAACTTTCATATTTAGTATGACAGTTATACAGTAGTATTAAATTTAAAAAACTAACTTGTGTCTTTGCAAACCTTACAAAAGATCATTTTTCTAGTAAAACTAACAAATATACATGTCTCTAGGCTTTATTAGCCATTTTGCATGTGTTGTTTAGGAGTTATGTTTGAATACATTTTTATTGCTTTTTCCGCATTATCTCATGATTCCAAGAACATTACTGTCATATTGAGTAAAAAACTACTTTTTGTTTTTGCAAGCTTTAAAAAAGCATGTTTTTAGAGTAAAACTACCAATGATGCATTATTTCAGGCATTATTAGCTATTTTTTATGTGTGGTTTACTAGTTATGTTTAATAACTGTCATATTGAGTGTGACAGTATACTGTCATAGTGAGTAAAACCTAATTTTTGTATATGAAAACCTTAAGAAAACAACTGATTCTAGTAAAACTCACATGGATTCAATATTACAGGCATTTTTAGACATTTTGCATGTTTGGTTTAGGAATTATGATGGAAAACCTTTTTATTGCTTTTTTTGCATTATCTCAGGATTCTAAGAAAATAATTGTCATATTGAGTAAAAAACTACTTTTTGTTTTTGCAAACCTTACACAATATATTTTTTCCAGTAAAACTCACAAAGATATATTTCTCCAGGCAATATTAGCCATTTTGCATTTGTGGTTTAGGAGTTATGTTTGAAAAAACTGTCATATTGTTTGTGGCAGTTATACTGTCATTATGAGTAAAACATAAATTTTGTATTTGTAAACCTTACCAAAATACCTGATTCTGGTAAAACTCACATTGATTCAAAATTACAGGCATTTTTAGACATGTTGCATGTTTGGTTTAGGAATTATGATGGAATACATTTTTATTGCTTTTTTCGCATTATCTCAGGATTCTAAGAACATTATTATCATATTGAGTAAAAAACGACTTTTTGTGTTTGCAAGCCTTAAAAAAGCATATGTTTCGAGCAAAACTCACAAGAATGCATCATTTGAGGCATTATTAGCAATTTTTTATGTGTAGTTTAGGAGTCATGTTTAAATAACTTACATATTGAGCGTGGCAGTTAAACTGTTATATTGAGAAAAAATAATAATATGTGTCTTTGCAAACCTTACAAATAAAAATGCTTCTAGTAAAACTCACAAAGATACATTTCTTAATTCATTTTTAGACATTTTGCATGTTTGGTTTAGGAATTATGAAGAAATACATTTTTATTGCTTTTTTCGCATTATCTCAGGATTTTAAGAACATTATTGTCATATTGAGTGAAAAACTACTTTCTGTTTTTGCTAGCCCTAAAAAAGCATATTTTTAGAGTAAAACTCCCAATGATGAATTATTTCAGGCATTATTAGCTATTTTGTATGTGTGGTTTACTAGTTATGTTTAATAACTGTCATATTGAGTGTGACTGTATACTGTCATAGTGAGTAAAACCTAATTTTTGTATATGAAAACCTTAAGAAAACAACTGATTCTAGTAAAACTCACATGGATTCAATATTACAGGCATTTTTAGACATTTTGCATGTTTGGTTTAGGAATTATGATGGAATACTTTTTTTATTGCTTTTTTCGCATTATCTCAGGATTCTAAGAACATAATTGTCATATTGAGTAAAAAACTACTTTTTGTTTTTGCAAACCTTACACAATATATTTTTTCCAGTAAAACTCACAAAGATATATTTCTCCAGGCAATATTAGCCATTTTGCATTTGTGGTTTAGGAGTTATGTTTGAAAAAACTGTCATATTGTTTGTGGCAGTTATACTGTCATTATGAGTAAAACATAATTTTTGTATTTGTAAACCTTACCAAAATACCTGATTCTGGTAAAACTCACATATATTTATTATTACAGGCATTTTTACACATAATGCATGTTTGGTTTTGGAGTTATTTTTATATACATTTCATATTTAGTATGACAGCTATACTGTCATATTGAGTAAAGAAAACTAACTTGTGTCTTTGCAAACCTTACAAAATATTATTTTTCTAGTAAAACTAACAAAGATACATATCTCCAGGTAGTATTAGCCATTTTACAATCTGTTGTTTAGGAGTTATGTTTGAATAGGTTTTTATTGCTTTTTTTGCATTATCCCAGGATTCTAAGAACATTACAGTCATATGGAGTAAAAAAATACTTTTTGTGTTTGCGGGCTTTAAAAAAAGCATATGTTTAGGGTAAAACTCCCAATGATGCATTATTTCAGGCATTTTTAGCCATTTTGCATGGGTGGTTTACTAGTTATGTTTAATAACTGTCATAGTGAGTAAAACCTAATTTTTGGATTTGCAAACCTTACAAAAGATTATCTGATTCTAGTAAAACTCAAATGGATTCAATATTACAGGCATTTTTAGACATGTTGCATGTTTGGTTTAGGAATTATGATGGAATACATTTTTATTGCTTTTTTCGCATTATCTCAGGATTCTAAGAACATTATTATCATATTGAGTAAAAAACTACTTTTTGTGTTTGCAAGCCTTAAAAAAGCATATGTTTCGAGCAAAACTCACAAGAATGCATCATTTGAGGCAATATTAGCAATTTTTCATGTGTAGTTTAGGAGTCATGTTTAAAAATAACTTACATATTGAGCGTGGCAGTTAAACTGTCATATTGAGTAAAAAAATTAATTTGTGTCTTTGAAAATCTTACGAAAGAAAATGTTTCTAGTAAAACTCACAAAGATACATTTCTTAATTCATTTTTAGACATTTTGCATGTTTGGTTTAGGAATTATGATGAAATACATTTTTATTGCTTTTTTCGCATTATCTCAGGATTCTAAGAACATTATTGTCATATTGAGTAAAAAACTACTTTTTGTGTTTGCAAGCCTAAAAAAAGCATATGTTTCGAGCAAAACTCACAGGAATGCATTATTTAAAGCATTATTAGCCATTTTTCATCGGTAGTTTAGGAGTTATGTTTAAATAACTTACATATTGAGCGTGGCAGTTATACTGTCATATTGAGTGAAAAAAAAATAACTTTTGTGTTTGCAAACCTTACAAAAGAAATGTTTCTAGTAAAACTCACAAAGATACATTCATTATTAGACATTTTTCATGTGTGGTTTCATATTGAGTGTGGCAGTTATACTGTCATTATGGGTAAAACCTAATTTTTGTATTTGCAAACCTTACAAAAACAACTGATTCTATTGAAACGTAACATTGATTCAATATTATAGGCATTTTTAGACATTTTGCATGTTTGGTTTAGGAGTTGTGTTTGAATCATTTTTTATTGCTTTTTTGGCATTATCTCACACTGTAAGAAATTTCACCATTTAATTACAGTAACCTACTGGCAGCTAATGGTTCCAGTATAAAACTGTTTTTAAAAACTGCTATGCGAATGTATTCATACTGCATAGCAGTTTTTAAAAACAGTTTTATACTGGAACCAGTAGGTTACTGTAATTAAATGGTGAAATTATGTTGTTAGGGAGTTTTTGACGTGGCGACTTGAATTGTAATGGAGCTGTCCAGTTCTTGTCTGTGTCCTTTTGTAATCCTTCTTCCATTATTTTCAAGAAGGCTTTGTCCTGAATGGAGGGTGCGATGTAATTGTCATGTCTGGTTTGTTTGAACACATTACATCCTAAATGATCAGGTTCACAAGCGCTATCCACAAGTTGGGTGCTGAAGCTGAATGGAATTTGTATCTCACAATGTCTCGCTATTACATTAAATACATTGGGGCATGTCTCAAACATTGTAGGACGCCCCTTCTCAGTTGTATTTGTGAACAGCATTTTCACAGCGAGAGTTTTGTGGACATCACCTAAACACACGTTTCCTACTATGACCCAACCGAGGTCCAATTTTTGTGTATAAAGTGCGTTGTTAGGGCCACTTATCTGTTTATGGACTTTGTGAACTCTAATAACATCCCGTCCGAGAAGCATGTGTATTAGAGTCCAGGTCAGGGATAAGGTGAGCTACTGACTTTAGGTGACTGTGTTGCATAGATGCACTGGGTGTGGGAATTGCATCTCTATCGTTTGGGATATTTATACATTCAATGAGGCTAGGCAATGGGATGTGGACTGAACCATCCAAGGCCGCCACTACATATCCTGTAGCTCTCCTGCCCATTGCTTTTTTAGTACCAGCACATGTCCTTAGTGAGTAAGGGGAACTAGGGCCACGGTCATTGAACAATTGAAAAAACTCAGGACATACATTGTTCATCATGGATGGCATAGAGCCTTACTGCTTGTTCAGGATGGCCTGCTGGGTACACTTTAACAAGACTAATTTTAGAGCAGGATCTGCCTGCTTCGCTCACGCCACAAACCTGTGTGCACTTGGACGTGATCTCCTCCGACTTAGCGGAGTCCCTCTCCATACTCTGCTGCAGGTTCAGTTTCTTTAAACCAGGGTGCTGGTCCTGGGTGAAGAGCAGTGCAGTGTTTATCATCAAGACACTCAGAAAACTGTATCTTGACCATACAGTTTTTTGCATTGTGTGTAGATGAAGAACAGCATTTGAAGCAAATGTGGTTCTCTTTTAAGAATGCTTTTCGATCATCGAGTGTTTTCATTCGAAATAATCTGCACTTCGAGAGGGGCTGAGGTTTCATGTGAATTGGGCAAAGCTTGTCGCTGTTAACAGCTTTGTTTGCCGTTTTTTTGTGTATCTAAATTGTAACGGGAGACAACATCAGTTTTGTGCACTGAAATGTATTTTTGTTTATATGCTCTCAAAGGCAGTTTGTCGAGTTTGGGTATGTCAGGGAACGATGTAAAGTTAAAGCTTGGGTCATTTCTTGAGTTAGCTTCTCGCGTTACAAAGTCTACAAAAACATTGAATGGTGGGAAGGGGACACGTTGTGTGCATTTGTATTTAGCTCCTACTGTTAAAGTTAAAACGAGGACTCAGATTTCCCTCGCCCGGACGCGGGTCACCGGGGCCCCCCTCCGGAGCCAGGCCCGGAGTTGGGGCACGATGGCGAGCGCCTGGTGGCCGGGCCTGTCCCCATGGGGCCCGGCCTGGCACAGCCCGAAGAGGCTACGTGGGTCCCCCCTCCAATGGGCTCACCACTCATGGGAGGGGCCATAGAGGTCGGGTGCATTGTGAGCTGGGCGGCAGCCGAAGGCAGGGCACTTGGCGGTCCGATCCTCGGCTACATAAGCTAGCTCTTGGGACGTGGAACGTCACCTCGCTGGGGGGTAAAGGAGCCTGAGCTTGTGCGCGAGGTAGAGAAGTTCCGGCTGGATATAGTCGGACTCACCTCGACGCACAGCAAGGGCTCTGGAACCAGTTCTCTCGAGAGGGGCTGGACTCTCTTCCACACTGGCGTTGCACGCAGTGAGAGGCGACGAGCTGGGGTAGCAATTCTTGTTTCCCCCCGACTCAAAGCCTGCACGTTGGAGTTTAACCCGGTGGACATGAGGGTAGCCTCCCTCCGCCTTCGGGTGGGGGGTGGGGTCCTGACTGTTGTTTGTGCTTACGCACCGAACAGCAGTTCAGAGTACCCACCCTTTTTGGATACACTCGAGGGAGTACTGGAAAGTGCTCCCCCGGGTGATTCCCTTGTCCAACTGGGTGACTTCAACGCTCATGTTGGCAACGACAGTGAAACCTGGAGAGGCGTGATTGGGAAGAATGGCCGCCCGGATCTGAACCCGAGTGGTGTTTTGTTATTGGACTTTTGTGCTCGTCACAGATTGTCCATAACAAACACCATGTTCAAGCATAAGGGTGTCCATATGTGCACTTGGCACCAGGACACCCTAGGCCGCAGTTCCATGATCGACTTTGTGGTTGTGTCATCGGATTTGCGGCCTCATGTTTTGGGCACTCGGGTGAAGAGAGGGGCGGAGCTTTCTACCGATCACCACCTGGTGGTGAGTTGGCTACGATGGTGGGGGAGGATGCCGGACAGACCTGGCAGGCCCAAACGCATTGTGAGGGTCTGCTGGGAACGTCTGGCAGAGTCTCCTGTCAGAGAGAGTTTCAATTCCCACCTCCGGAAGAACTTTGAACATGTCACGAGGGAGGTGCTGGACATTGAGTCCGAGTGGACCATGTTCCGCACCTCTATTGTCGAGGCGGCTGATTGGAGCTGTGGCCGTTTTCCATGGCGAGGCCATGGAAAACGACTTCCGGACGGCTTCGAAGCGATTCTGGACCACCATCCGCCGCCTCAGGAAGGGGAAGCAGTGCACTATCAACACTGTGTATGGTGCGGATGGTGTTCTGCTGACCTCGAATGCGGATGTTGTGGATCGGTGGAGGGAATACTTCGAAGACCTCCTCAATCCCACCGACACGTCTTCCTATGAGGAAACAGTGCCTTGGGAATCTGTGGTGGGCTCTCCTATTTCTGGGGCTGAGGTTGCTGAGGTAGTTAAAAAGCTCCTCGGTGGCAAGACCCCGGGGGTGGATGAGATCCGCCCAGAGTTCCTTAAGGCTCTGGATGCTGTGGGGCTGTCTTGGTTGACAAGACTCTGCAGCATCGCGTGGACATCGGGGGCGGTACCTCTGGATTGGCAGACCGGGGTGGTGGTTCCTCTCTTTAAGAAGGGGAACCGGAGGGTGTGTTCCAACTATCGTGGGATCACACTCCTCAGCCTTCCCGGTAAGGTCTATTCGGGTGTACTGGAGAGGAGGCTACGCCGGATAGTCGAACCTCGGATTCAGGAGGAACAGTGTGGTTTTCGTCCTGGTCGTGGAACTGTGGACCAGCTCTATACTCTCGGCAGGGTCCTTGAGGGTGCATGGGAGTTTGCCCAACCAGTCTACATGTGCTTTGTGGACTTGGAGAACGCATTCGACCGTGTCCCTCGGGAGGTCCTGTGGGGAGTGCTCAGAGAGTATGGGGTATCGGACTGTCTGATTGTGGCTGTCCGCTCCCTGTACGATCAGTGCCAGAGCTTGGTCCGCATCGCCGGCAGTAAGTCGGACACGTTTCCAGTGAGGGTTGGACTCCGCCAAGGCTGCCCTTTGTCACCGATTCTGTTCATAACTTTTATGGACAGAATTTCTAGGCGCAGTCAGGGCGTTGAGGGGATCTGGTTTGGTGGCTGCAGGATTAGGTCTCTGCTTTTTGCAGATGATGTGGTCCTGATGGCTTCATCTGGCCAGGATCTTCAGCTCTCACTGGATCGGTTCGCAGCCGAGTGTGAAGCGACTGGGATGAGAATCAGCACCTCCAAGTCCGAGTCCATGGTTCTCGCCCGGAAAAGGGTGGAGTGCCATCTCCGGGTTGGGGAGGAGACCCTGCCCCAAGTGGAGGAGTTCATGTACCTAGGAGTCTTGTTCACGAGTGGGGGAAAAGTGGACCGTGAGATCGACAGGCGGATCGGTGCGGCGTCTTCAGTAATGCGGACGCTGTATCGGTCCGTTGTGGTGAAGAAGGAGCTGAGCCGGAAGGCAAAGCTCTCAATTTACCGGTCGATCTACGTTCCCATCCTCACCTATGGTCATGAACTTTGGGTCATGACCGAAAGGACAAGATCACGGGTACAGGCGGCCGAAATGAGTTTCCTCCGACGGGTGGCGTGGCTCTCCCTTAGAGACAGGGTGAGAAGCTCTGCCATCCGGGGGGAGCTCAAAGTAAAGCCACTGCTCCTCCACATCGAGAGGAGCCAGATGAGGTGGTTCGGGCATCTGGTCAGGATGCCACCCGAACGCCTCCCTCGGGAGGTGTTTAGGGCACGTCCAACCGGTAGGAGACCACGGGGAAGACCCAGGACACGTTGGGAAGACTATGTCTCCCGGCTGGCCTGGGAACGCCTCGGGATCCCCCGGGAGGAGCTGGACGAAGTGGCTGGCGAGAGGGAAGTCTGGGTTTCCCTGCTTAGGCTGCTGCCCCCGCGACCCGACCTCGGATAAGCGGAGGAAGATGGATGGATGGATGGATGGATGTTAAAGTTAAAGTTAAAGTACCAATGATTGTCACACACACACTAGGTGTGGTGAAATTTGTCCTCTGCATTTGACCCATCCCCTTGTTCACCTCCTGGGAGGTGAGGGAAGCAGTGGGCAGCAGCGGTGCCGCGCCCGGGAATCATTTTTGGTGATTTAACCCCCAATTCCAACCTTTGATGCTGAGTGCCAAGCAGGGAGGTAAAGGGTCCCATTTTTATAGTCTTTGGTATGACTCGGCCGGGGTTTGAACTCACAACATACCGATCTAAGGGCGGACACTCTAACCACTAGGCCACTGAGTAGGTGGTCCACCTTTCTTGCAAATCGAAGGGAAGTTTCTGCACAATTGGATTTAATCCTCTTGCGGTATCCAAAAACGCAAGACCAGGAAGGTCTCCTTCAGCTTTAGCACTCTGCATTTCCATGAGCAGTTCACTAAACTTCCTTAGTTTGTGTAGTCTTTGGATGTGATTTGGGGGAACATATCAATTCTTTTGAAGAGTGTATCCTCAATCACTTCAGCTGAGCCATAACATTGCTCAAGCCTGTCCCACATCATATTGAGACCTTTGGTTGGGTTGTTAATGTGTATGGCTGTAATTTGTTCTACGTGTTCAGAGAATTCTTTGCCAAGCCACTTTAACATCAAGTCCATCTCCTCACTTGTTGTTAAATCTAATCCATTTATTGCATTTTTAAAGGAGCGTTTCCAAGCTCTGAAATTTTGAGGCTTGTCGTTAAATTGCAGTAGTCCTGTTGCTACTATTTCCCGGCGAGCAAAGTATCTAATGAAGTCACTCACATTAGAGATTTAGGCTCTTGGCATGAAGGCCGGACTTTGATTGATTGATTGATTGAGACTTTTATTAGTAAGTTGCAAAGTGAAGTACATATTCCGTACAATTGACCACTAAATGGTAACAACCAAATAAGTTTTTCAACTTGTTTAAGTAGGGTCCACTTAAATTGATTCATGATACAGATATACACTACCAGATATATACTATTATCATAATACAGTCATCACACAAGATAATCACATTGAATTATTTACATTATTTACAATCCGGGGTGTGGAGGGGGAGGGGGGTGTTAGGTTTGGTTGTTATCATCAGTCATCAACAATTGAGAACAGAGAAATGGATATTGGTACAGTGTAGGTCTGACTTGGTAGGATATGTACAGCAAGTAGTGGACATAGAGAGAGAGAGAGAGAGAGAGAGAGAGAGAGAGAGAGAGAGAGAGAGGAGAGAGAGAGAGAGAGAGAGAGAGAGAGAGAGAGAGAGAGAGAGAGAGAGAGAGAGAGAGAGAGAGAGAGAGAGAGAGAGAGAGAGAGAGAGAGAGAGAGAGAGAGAGAGAGATCAGAAGGCATAAGAAAAAGTATCTGCATTTGATTGTTTACATTTGATTATTAACAATCCGGGGAGGGTGTTAGTTTAGGGTTGTAGCTGCCTGGAGGTGTACTTTTAGTGCGGTTTTGAAGGAGGATAGAGATGCCCTTTCTTATACCCGTTGGGAGCGCATTCCACATTGATGTGAC